>NC_069502.1:342445253-342662753 GCF_027579735.1 Bombina bombina | reverse complement strand
TTTTGCGCTCTCTCCCCTCTTTTTTGCACTCTCTCCTCCTCTTTTGTGCTCTTTCCCCCTCTCTTTTGTGCTCTCTACCCCCTATTTTTGTGCTCTCTCCCCCCTCTCTTTTGTGCTCTCTCCCCCCTCTCTTTTGTGCTCTCTCAGTTGGAAGACCAGGTGTGTTTGTCCTTATGCGCAGTCTCTACTGCGCATGACAGCTTCGGACAAACACACTTGGCCTTTTATTATATAGGATATTACCCTCACACACAATCATATTATAGTGTTTGCTATATTACTTGCATCCAGCAGGTGGCAGTGGTGCATAACATTTAAGAATTACAGCAGTGAAGATTTGTAAGATGGAAAACGTTTTTACTACATGTGTTATGTATATTCTTTACTGATGCATAATGATTTTTTTATATTTTACATCTGTAGTCCTAGACTACAGATGTAAAATAAAAAAAAAATCGTTTTTTATCAGTAAAGAATATACATAACACAAATGTAGTAAAAACTTTTTCCATCTTAGAAATCTTCACTGCTGTAATTCTCCCTGATCGGCTACACTGAACTGCTCTACTTGCTGGCTGCTGCTGTCTACACTCTATCTTTATGCTGTTATAAGATCTGGAGTGAGTTTTTGCCTAAGTAGATATAATGATAAAGTAGGATAGAGACATACCTTGATTAGCAGTGCCAGTGTTTGTTCCACACGCCCGCAAGTCTGCAGCCCCTCCTCCCCTGACCACCAGACCGCTCTCTCATTGGCTATGCATTATGGGACTTGTAGTTAGTTCCTAGCCTTCGGAGCTCCCCCTGCTTCCCACCCATAGAAATTGCCCAACCACACACTGAAAATTGTGCTATTAGCAAAGGTATAGGCTCTGTTATGGGCGGAGCAGCAGGCACATAGAAAAAATGTGCAAAGGGATATAGCAGGCTATACCTCTCTACCACACGTGCGGTAGAGAGGTATAGAGGTATATAAAATGATTTATTTTTTTATTTTTTATTAAACTGGACAGTAGACTGGAACCTTTTTTGGCAGAATAAATATAATTTTTCCAATAGGGGGGCTATTGGAGAAGTTATATTTATTCAGCCAAAAAATGTATTTTCTTTCTTTTTTTTCCCAGGAGGAGCCTCCACTGATCTAACTACTATCTTAAGGTACTGGCAGACATTCTGCCAGCATGAAGTTTTAGGGCTTTTGAATTATTATTTTTATTTAATCATTTTTTTACAACAATGAACAAACATTTTACACGAGTTGCTCAATTTTGTCAAATGAAGGAGCAATTATTAAGGCCATAATAAATTAACTGAATACAATGAATTGGAACCTCTTTTTTAAACATTATTAGTTTCTCTCGATTTGCAAATGGTCACTCGTGGACCCAATTGCACATAAATTACATATAGAGGAAAGCTAACGATAGAAACGGTCACTGTTGGACCCTGAAGGAGTACAATGATATTATACAATATAAAAAACAGAACTGCATGGATGTAGAGAATATAAAATAAACAGTTTTCAATAGACATGTGCACACTAAAAAAATGTGTTTTGTTTCGTTTTCATTAGTTAAATTAAAAAAATTGTTTCGGCATATTCATTATGTTAAGTTAAATACATAATTTTGTTTTGGCATATTAGTTATGTTGAGTTAAAAATATTTTTTTGGATCCATTCGTTATTTCGGATCCATTCTTTATTTATATTCATTATTCTATTCTAAAGTTTAGAATAGAATAATGAATAGGAATAAAGAATGAACCCGAAATAAACCTATTAACACCTAAACTGTTGTCCTCCCACATCGCCAACACTCCCCCTAAACTGCCATAACCCCACATCGCCAACACTAAATAAAGCTATTAACCCCTAAACCGCTGTCCCCCCACATCACAATCACTAATAAAATGTATTTACCCCTAATCCGCCATCCCCCCACATCACAAACACCTAATTAAAGTATTAACACCTAAACCGTGGTCCCCCCACATCGCAAACACTAAATAAACCTATTAACCCCTAAACCACCATCCCCCCACATCGCCAACACTAAATAAACCTTTTAACCCCTAAACCGTCATCCCCCACATCGCGACTCCCTAAATAAAACTATTAACCCTTAAACCCCAGTCCCGTCCCCACATCGCAAACACTGAATAAAACTATTAACCCCTAAACTGCTGTCCCCCCACATCACCAACACTAAATTAGCCTATTAACCCCTAAATGGTCCCCCCACATCGCCAACACTAAATCAAATGATTAACCTCTAAACCACCATACCCTCACAAACCTAATACCCCCTAACGTTAACGTAATTAAAATACACCTAAATTAAAGTTAAAATTAAAGTTAAAATATTACTAACTACCTAGTTAAAATAAATACAAACTTACCTGTGAAACAAAAATAAAACCTAAGCTAGTTACAATATTGCTATTTACTAACTATTTTAAAATAAATAAAAACTTACCTATGAAACAAAAATAAAACCTAAGCTTAAAATGAAGGTCCATTTTGATGAATTAGTGCCCAGTTTTTAATAAACCTATTAAAAACAATGGAACTTTAATTCATCAAAATTGACATTTCACTGTTTTCTTCAAAACCTTACCTTTTAATCCTGGCAGCCGCTCCAGCACTTCCTCCGCCCGTCGCAAGCCGTCTTCGCGGGTCCAAAATGACGAATCCGGCTTCCTCCAATCCCAGCGTTGCATCAGGCCAAGATTACCCAGAGAGGAAAGCTGTGATTGGAGGAAGCCTGATTCGTCATTTCTGACGTCTGCAGGGGCTTCCGACGGCCGGGGGAATCGCTGGAGCAGCATTCAGGATTAAAAGGTAAGTTTTTGAAGAAAACAGTGAAATGTCAATTTTGATAAATAAAAGTGCCCTTGTTTTTAATAGATTTATTAAAAACCGAGCACTTATTCATCAAAATGGACCTTCACTTTAAACTAAAAAAAAAACTAACATTACTTGTTTAAGAAAAATAATACAAAAAATAAAAAAACCTAACATTACTAAAAATAATAAAACCTAACATTACAAACAAAATAAAAACTACAATTACAAAAAAAAATGATAAACACTAAAATAAAAAAAATAAAAAAAACTAACATTACAAAAATAACAAACGAAATTATCCAAAATAATAAAAATCATTCCTAATCTAATACCCCCATTTAAAAAACAAACAAAAAAAAAAACCCCAGAAAAAAACCCCAAAACCTAATCTATAAATAAAATATCAATAGCTCTTAAAAGGACCTTTTGTAGGGCATTGCCCTAAAGTTAACAGCTCCTTTGAAAATAAATTAAACCAAATACCCCCTAACATTACAAACCCCACCCCTCCAACCCCCCAAAATAAAAAAAATAAAAAACAAACTAAAAAAACCTAATCTACCCATTGCCCCGAAAAGGGCATTTCTATGGGCATTCAGCTCTTTTTCAGCCCATTAAAAATAAAAAAGCCCTAATCTAAAAAAACCACCCAAAAAAAACGAAAAAAACTAACACAAACCCCAAAATCGGTACTCACCATTGCTGAAGTCCAGTGAAAGATCTTCATCCCAGCGGCGAAACATCTTCATCTCCGTTTTCATCCATCGCGGGTCCATCTAAAATCTTCATTGCGGAGGCGGAGCAGCCTGTGGATGCGCAGAGGCAGAGGTCCATTGGTCCGACACGGAGGTCCACTTAATGCGATCGTCCGCCGCACATTGAAGATTGAATGCAAGGTTTCCTATTGGCTGAAAAATTCAAATCAGCCAATAGGATGAGAGCTGCTCAAATGCTATTGGCTGTTCAATAGGGGTACCTTGCATTTAATCTTCAGTGTGCGGCAGACGATCGCATGAAGAGGACCTCCGTGTCGGACCGATGGACCTCCTCCTTTGCTCCGTCTCCGCATTCATCGACCGATCTGCCTCCGCCATGAAGACAGAAGCTGGACCCGCGATGGATGACGATGGAGCCTCCTGGATGATGTTTTGCCGCTGGGATGAAGATCTTTCGCCGGACTTCAGCAATGGTGAGTACCGATTTTGGTGTTAGTGTTATGTTTTTTTTGGGGGGGGTGGTGGTTATTCTTTATTTAGTGTTGGTGATGTGGGGGGGCAGTGGTTTAGGGGTTAATAGGTTCATTTCGCGTTGGCGGTGTGGGGGGACGGCGGTTTAGGGGGTAATAGGTTTATTTAGTTTTAGTGATGTGGGGGATGGCGGTTTAGGGGTTAATAGATTTATTTTTTGTTGGTGATGTGGAACAATGGCAGTTTAGGGGGTAATAGGTTTATTTTGTATTGGCAATGTGGGGAGACGGTGGCTTAGGGGGTAATAGGTTTATTTAGTGTTGGCGATGTGGGGGGACGGCGGTTTAGGGGTTAAAAGGGTTTATTTCGTTTTGGCGATGTGGGGGGGGCTGTGGCTTAGTGGTTAATAGGTTTATTTAGAGTTTGCTATGTGGGGGGACGGCGGTTTAGATTAGAATCAATACATGAATAAAGAATGGATCCGAAAATTCGGGAACGGATTTATACGTTTTCACGATTTTTGGGGATTTCTGACTAAATTTGTCCGAATCAAAATGTCTACTTTTCAACTAGAAACCGTTAGAGGCATGTTTATGCTATAACATCAGAGCCTTGAATTTGTGCAGCATAGGACAAATTCAAAATCAAACCAGTCACATAAAAATATATTAAACTTCTGTATAAAAAACTTGGTGAATGGACCTTAAAGTAGTGTAGTATCACTAATGCTTTGAGAAGGGAGAGAAGTATCAGGAGTGGTGATATTTCTAATGACGTGGGGCAGCATTTGGGCAGTTATGGTATAAGTAGTAAACTAAACAAGAAGATTAAATCCTTCCTTGGACAGCTGGGTATGAAGAGCCAACAAGTAGAAATTGAGAGGTAGAGGACTTAGCTAAAGCTCTGAGATCAAGTAGTATGTGAGGTGATGAAAAAAAGGTTAGCTCCCTAACTTTATTAGGCTGGTCATGAAAACATAATTTATGCTTACCTTAACTGTTTTACCACTGAAAAACTAACAGAGGGATAGTTAGACTCAAGAATGATGATAGAGTAGTGGGAGAAGATAAACAAATAGCAAACTGTTTAAATGATTACTTTTGTTGAGTCTTGGGCGTGCAAGAGGTATGACAACAAAGCATGAGAATATGTGCTTCTTGCAGAAATAGTGGCCTTATTATGAGAGTACTTTTAGTGGTTTTCATTTCAGCTAGGAGGTTTGTGCACCTCTGGGGGCGAGACTTGTAGCAGACCGCTCGTGAGTAAAATTCTCAAAATGGTTAATACTATCTTAATAATAGAGAAATAAACTGCCGCATTTATATGTACAGATGATGTGGGCTCACATCATCTGTTTGCTCAATGCCGACAAGCGGCTACAGTGGGAGGTGACGCTTTGTCGTCATACCTCTTACACGCCCATATAGTCACTTTGGATAGGCTAGGAACATACACACCCCGTGACATACCTGTTAAGCTACTCAGAGCCATAAATGCTTGACATATATAACCACTTAGAGTGGATCAAAAAGGTTTTTAGAAGCTCTAAATCCCAAATTGGTAAGTTTGTGTATCTGCATATATTTTATGGGATTCACTCATTAATTCAGATATCTGCGATTATCCTTATATGCATACGAGATAGACCCAGTTGTTTATTGTTCAACTTAAAAAGTTTTGGCATTTTTACAGATGGAGCGCCTCTGATGCACTACACTTATTTAACTATATTAGTATATATATTGTGCCAAGCACATATTTCTTATTCATCACACTGTAGTGATTTTTACTATAGGATTTAGGAATGGTCTAATTACACACCACAGACAGGCTCATGCATTGCCTGTGTTTATATGAGACAGGGTGATTTTATCACTGTGGTGATACTATTAGTAAAATTAACTCGCAGCTGAGCAGAGGTCAGGTGTTGTTCTTCTATCAATGGATATTTGCATACAGACCATTGGAAGATTAGGGGGGTGGGTTTGTACCTAATAACCTATTGTAGGACCAGGAAGGGTTTAAATAGCAAGTGTATCCATTTTTAATTATTATTATCATTGCATAGCCTGGGGAAACAGACTTTGAAGGGCTGAGAAACGCGTTGCTTGGTTTTTAAATAAAATTATATGTTCTTATGATACACTTGCTGTTGTCTGGGACTTATCTGGGCCCTTATATTGTATGGTGCTGAGAGGATCCTGTCTAACGCCTAAGCATTGTCTACTGGGCAACTGAGAGGTCCCAGCTTGGCTTTTCCTGCACCTGGAGGTGCGCTACATCTTGTAAGTGCAATCATTAAGTGTTATTTAATTGCCTATCTCCACTGTATTAGGCTATGGTAGCTATTTTTTATCACTGTCAGGTACAAATGCCTTGCCTGCTGACTATTTGATCGAGTGCTTGTATTCTGGCACACAGTGACCTGGGCCACTGCTATTGATCCAGTCTGTTCCATCTGCACCATTGGGTGCTTCTCTATTGTGAGTACCATCTTGTACCATACTCAATGACCCTTTATACAGACGTTAGTAGGCCATATTGGCGCCCCTGTGTTCTTTCTTTTTTCAGATCAACTATCTCCAGGGACTGACCATTCCTATGACAGAGTGCTGCCAGCTTGTTGGATCACAAGGACTTATTATCAATCTTTATTACAAAGATTTTTCATTTTTATTCATCATAATTTTGTTTTATTTTCTATTGTGAAAACCTGTATAACTTTTTATTGTGTCCATTTTATGGATTTAGGGTATATATTTTGTTGCTTATATTGATTATTCTGGTTATAGGTTTTTGAGTAGGTTAGCGCCCCCTATGGGATTTTGCTTTGTTCATCTTATATCCCCTATTTTCCTAAGTTTTTTTGTGCAGTCTTTACAACAGATGGTAAAAATAGTGAGATTCTATTAAAGGATGTTACTGTAAATAATAATCTGCTATATTACGAGTTGTGCGTTCGTCTTTTAACATTGAAAAAATTGTAATTTTTTCAATGTTAAAACAGCAACGCAGCCATTACAAGTCTTGTTACACCCTATAACGACAAAATCCGTTACGCCATATGAGAGCAGTAGTTATGAGTTTTACGCAACAAAGCTGTTACATAAAACTCATAACTAAACTGTTACAAAGTACGCTAAACACCCATAAACTACCTATTAACCCCTAAACCGAGGCCCTCCCACATCGCAAATTCTATATTAGTTAGTTATAGTTATATAGTTATTTAGTTATTATAGTTATATAGTTAGTTAGTTATTAACTCATAAACTGCCGCTCCTGATATTGCCTCCACTAATAAAATGTAATAACCACTATTTCGACTCTCCCTGACATCGTCACCACTATAATAAAGTTATTTACCCCTAAACCATCTTGCATCACAAACACTATTTAAATATTATTAACCCTTAATCTGTCGTCTGCCCACATTGCCCCCACTATACTAAAGATATTAACCCCTATTCCACTGCTCCCCGATACCGCCACCACTATAATAAACCTATTAACCCCTAAACCGCAAGCCCCCCACAACAAAATATACTAAATTAAACTATTAACCCCTAAACCAAAAGCCCCCTAAATTTATATTAAAATTACAATTTCCTTATCTTAAATTAAAACTTAGTCATATCAAAAAACTAACAATTAAACTAATATAACTATTATACTAAAATTAAACTAACTACCAATTAAAGAAAGCTAAAATACACATTAAAAAAATCCTAACACTGCTATAAAAATTTCAAAGTATCTGATTACAAAAAATAAAAAATACTAAATTACAAAAAAATAACAAACACTAAATTACGAAAAATAACAAACAAAATTATCAACAATAAAAAAGAATAACACCTAATCTAATAGCCCTATAAAAATAAAAAAAGCCCAACCCCAAAAAAAAACCCTAACCTAAACTACCAATAGCCCTTAAAAGGGCCTTTAGTGGGGCATTGCCCCAAAGAAATCATCTCTTTTACCTGTAAAAAAAAACACAAACACCCCCCAAGAGTAAAACCCACCACCCAACCAACCCCCGAAATAATAAACCTAACTCTAACAGAAACCTAAGCTACCCATTGCCCTGAAAAAGGCATTTGTACGGGCATCGCCCTTAAAAGGGCATTTAGCTCTTTTGCATTGCCCTGAAAAGGGCATTTAGCTCTTTTAAGAAAAGCCCAAACCCTAAACTAAAAAAACCCACTCAAAAAAGTTTAAAAAATCCTAATACTAACCCCCGGCGATCCACTTACAGTTTTTGAAGTCCGGACATCCAGACAGCAATAAGTCTTCATCCAGGTGGCGAGGTCTTCATCCATCCAGACGGCATTTTCTATCTTCATCCAGCCGGCATCTTTTATCTTCATCCAGGTGGCATCTTCTATCTTCATCCCGGCAGCGTCTTCTATCTTTATTCCGGCGGCGTGGATCGGGTCCATCCGGAAGACACCCGGCACAGAGCATCCTCGTCATACGGTCGCTTCCGTATACTGAATCTTCAATGCAAGGGAGCCTTTTCAAAATGGCGTCGCTTGCATTCCTATTGGCTGATTTGATTTTGGAAAATCAAATCAGCCAATAGGATGAGAGCTAGTGAAATCCTAGTTTAATTTAGTATATTTCATTGTGGGGGGCTTGCGGTTTAGTGGTTAATAGGTTTATTATTGTGGTGGCGGTGTTGGGGAGCGGCAGAATAGGGTTTAATGAATTTTCATAGTGGTGGCGATGTCGGGAGCAGCAGATTAGGGGTTAATAAATTTGTTTAGGTGTCGCCTATGTTGGGGGCGGCAGATTAGGGGTGATTAGACATGGTTTTTGTGTTAGGGTGTTAGGTTTAAACTTAACTTTTTTTTCCCCTTAGACATCAATGGGGCTGCGTTACGGAGCTTTTCATTCCGCAATCGCAGGTGTTAGTTTTTTTTCTAATAGTCTCTCCCCATTGATGTCTATTGGGAAAGCATGCATTAGCACGTCAAAACAGCTCTTGGATTTTGTGCGGTATGGAGCTTATTGCCACCATATTGCACGCACAAGCCGGCTGTTTGAAAACTTGTAAACTTGTAATGGCAGCGCAATGTAGTGTGAAATAACGCAACTTTTGTTGAGTTTGTTTTGCACCCCGTTGTGCCCAGAACTTGTAATCTACCTGTATGTTAGTAGAACTTTTCTTTTTCAGAGGAAGAGGTTTCAAGGGCTTTATCAAAAATAAAAGTAAATAAGTCTGTGGGTCCAGATAATATTCATCCAAGGATTCTAAGAGAGCTTCGATCTGTAATAGCTACTCCATTAGCTAATTTATTTAATCAGTCACTTCTAACGGGAGTTGTTCCAAAAGACTGGAAAGTTGCCAATGTATTCCCTCTTCATAAAAAGGGTAGTAGGGAAGATTCTGCTAACTATAGGCCAGTCAGTTTGACCTCAATTGCAGGGAAATTAATGGAAACTCTTTTAAAGAAAATATTTGTATCTTTCCTTCAGACAACCAACTTAGAAGACAAAGGACAGTATGGTTTCACTGCTGGAAGATCATGTCAGACTAATCTTATTGATTTCTTTGACCATGTAACTAAAATAATAGACCAGGGAGGAGCCGTAGATGTTGCATATCTAGACTCTAGCAAAGCATTTGACACCGTCCCACACAACAAACATATTCACAAAATGTATTGCCTTGGAATAGATGCTAAGATTGTTAAGTGAGTAGAATGCTGGCTTAAAGATAGACGACAGAGGGTTTCAATAAATGGAGTACATTCAAATGAGGCATCAGTTACTAGTGGTGTTCCCCAAGGGTCAGTTCTTGGGCCTGTTTTGTTTAACATGTTCATAAGTGATATTGGAAGTGGGCTTAAGGGGAAGGTTTACTTGTTTGCTGATGATACAAAAATTTGTAACAGGGTAGATGTTCCAGGAGGGGTTGATCAAATGAACAGTGATATTAAAAAACTAGAGGACTGGTCAAATAAATGGTATCTGAAATTTAATATTACCAAGAGAAAAAAAAAAAGATGCATATAGGATCCAAAAACCCAAAGGCCAATTATAGTCTCAATGGTACATTACTGACTGTAACTAAAGAAGAAAGGGACTTGGGAATTATTATTTCAGATTATTTAACCCCTTAAGGACCAGCGACGTACCCTGTATGTCGCTGGCCTTTTTTTGGGACTTGATTGTTTTATAGCACGGTCTTGGCACCAGCGTTGAGACTGCTCTATTCCACTAAGCCTGCTGGAGGGAGGGAATTAATAGCGTTTTCGTGCTAGACTTGTGCTATTATGTCCTGAAAAAACCCTTAACGACCAGTGACATACAGGGTACATTGTGGTCATTAAGGGGTTAAAATTTGGTACACAATGCAGCAGTGCAGCCAGTAAGGCCAGTCGAAAACTTGGTTGCATTGGAAGAGGTATTAGTAGCAGAAATAGCAAGGTTCTTATGCCTCTTTACAGATATTTAGTTAGGCCAAATCTGGAATACTGTGTACAGTTCTGGAGACCATATCTTCAGAAAGATATAAATAAACTAGAAGCTGTCCAAAGAAGGGCTATTAAAATGGTACATGGTCTAACATATAAAACGTACAAAGAAAGACTCTATGATCTAAATATGTATAGTTTAGAGGATAGAATGGAAGGAGGTGACATGATAGACACCTTCAAATATATGAAGGGACTTAATAAAATAGAAGCTGAAAGCATTTTTCACAAAAAAATAAATAAATGCCAAAACAAAGGGTCATAATCTAAAGTTAGAGGGTAGCAGATGCAGGAGAAATTTGAGGAAGCATTTTTTTTTTACAGAAAGGGAGGTGGATTCATGGAATAAACTTCCATTTGAGGTGGTAAACACAAAGACTGTAAAGGAATTCAACAATGCCTGGGACATGCATAAGGCTATCCTAAGGAAAAAGTAACATGTAATATGGGTAGACTTGATGGGCCTTTTTGGTTCTTATCTACCGTCAAATTCTATATTTCTAAATTCCTTTCCTTCCTGGCATACCGTTAGAAAATACAACACCTGGCCACCAGGAGGAGGCAACGACACCTCAGCCAAAGGCTTAAATATCGCTCCCACTTCCCCTATCCCCCAGTCTCATTCTGCCGAGGGAACAAGGAAAAGTAGGAGAAACATCAGGATATAAAGGTGCCATAAGAAATAATATAAAAAGGTAGTCGCCCATCAAAAAAATAAATTACGGGCGGGGTCGTGGACTCTCCCTGCCAGGAAGGAAAGGAATTTATCTGGTAAGCATAAATTATGTTTTCCTTCCATAAGGCAGTGGGAGTCCACAACTTTATTCCTTACTGTTGGGAAAACTATACCCAAGCTCCAGAGGACACTAAATGAATAACGGGAGGGAACAAAAAAAGAGGCGGACCCTATTCTGAGGGCACCACAGCCGGCAAAACGTTTTTCCCAAAAGCTTCTTCAGCCGAAGCAAACACATCAAACTTGTAAAATTTAGAAAAGGTGTGTAAGGAGGACCAGGTAGCTGCCTTACAAATCTTATCCATAGAGGCTTCGTTCTTAAAAGCCAAGGAGGAAGCCACAGCTCTAGTGGAATGAGCTGTTATCCTCTCAGGAGTCTGTCTCATAAGCTAAGCAGATGACACTCCTCAACCAGAAGGATAGGGAAGTCATAGTAGCCTTCTGCCTCTTACGCTATCCCATAGATGACAAAGAGGAAGATTGTATGGATTCCTTACTAGCCTGAAGATAGTACTTCAAGGCACGAACCACATTCAGATTGCTCCTTCGCTAAAGAAGAATTAGGACACAAGGAAGGAGCAACAATTTCTTGATTAATGTTACAATCCGACACCACCTTAGGGAGGAACTCTAATTTAGTATGTAAAACCGCCTTATCAGCATGGAAAACAAAATAAGGGGAGTCGCATTGTAAAGCAAAAATCTCACAAACTCTGCACGCAGAGGCAATAGCCAGCCAAAAAAGAACCTTCCAAGATAACAAATTAATGTCAACAGTATGCATAGACTCAAGCATAGGCTAAAAACAAGATTTAGGCTCCAAGGCGGAGCCCCACATCTAAACACAGGTCTGATCCTAGTCAGAGCCTTAACAAAGGACTGCACATCCGGAAGCTCAGCCAATCTCTTGTACAGTGACACCTACAGTGCCGATATCTGTCCCTTCAGGGAACTAGCAGATAGACCCTTCTCCAGTCCATCCTGGAGAAAAGATAACATTCTGGCAACCTTAACCTTATGCCAGGGAAAGCCCTTCACACCAGTACAAGGAAGTCATCCACACTTTATGGTAGATACAATGAGTAAATGGCTTACGAGCTTCAGCCAGAGTGTCGATAAAACTCTACGAGAACCCTCTGGCTTAGACTAAGCGTTTCATTTTCACGCAGTCAGCCTCAGAGAATCTAGATTTTGATGAATGAAGGGACCCTGTATCAGCAGATCTATGTGACAAGGTAACCTCCACTAAGGAGATAAGGATATCCCCACCAGATCCTCCAACCACGTCCTTTGCGGCAACAATCTAGCCATCAGAATCACTGATGCTCGCTCCTGCTTGAAGCAAGCCACCTCACAAGAGAGAAGTGGTAATGGAGGAAAAAGATATATGAGTTGGAAACTCCATGGTACTGATATTATTATTATTATTCTTTATTTATAAAGTACCAACAGAATTTGCAGGGCTATCCATGGGTACAAAGATAAAAGTACTGTATAATACAATATAAAAGACACCAGACAAAGTTTAACAAACAAATACAGGAGGAATTGAGGGTCCTGTTCCTGTGGGAACTTACAATCTAGATGGGTAGGAGGGTGAGAACCAGGAGGTGGGGACTACAAAGGTGGGAATGATGTTAGTGTGGGGTTCGATAAGGGAAGCTATTAGGCAAGTGGAATTCATTTGTTACTGATTTGGAGATAGGCTTTCCTGAACAGAAAGGTCTTTAGGGGGCATTTAAAGGAGGAAGTCTGACAGCTTGAGGAAGTGCATTCCAGATGGTTGGTGTTGCACGAGAGAAGTCCTGTAGTCTAGCATGGGAGGAGTTGATGGTAGAAGATGCAAGGAGCTGGTCATTGTTGGATCTTAGGGGGTGGGCTGGAGTAGGCTGGCTGATAGGGCATCTATCAATTCCACCTGAGGATCCCTCGACCTCGACCCATACCTGGGTAGCTTGGTATTGAGGCAGGATGCCATGAGATCTATCTCTGGCGTCCCCCACTCGCTGCATATCTCTGCAAACACCTTGGGTGGAGAGACCATTCCCCTGGGTGAAAGGATTGCCTGCTGAGGAAGTCTGCTTCCCAGTTGTCCACACCCGGAATGTGGATCGCTGACAGCATACATCTGTGAGTTTCCGCCCACTCTAGTATCTGAGATACTTCTCTCATCACCAAGGAACTTATTGCTCCCACCTGATGGTTGAAGTAGGCAACCAAGGTTATATTGTCTGATTGGGATCTGATAAACTGGGACGAACCCAGAAGGGGCCATGCCTTTTAAGGCATTGAAGATTGCCCAAAATATTGATCTGAAGGGAGGACTCCTCCTAAGTCCACAGACGGGAAAGGCTTGTGCCCATTGTCACAATCTCCCAGGATGGTCTTAAGAAGCATGTGCCTTGGGACAGATGATTTGGACAGAGCCACCAAGAGAGCGAGTCTCTCAACAGGTTATTTAGCACAATCTTTTGAGGCAGAGCTGAATGGTTGCCATTCCATTGTCTCAGCATGCATACAGGGAGTGTAGAATTATTAGGCAAATGAGTATTTTGACCACATCATCCTCTTTATGCATGTTGTCTTACTCCAAGCTGTATAGGCTTGAAAGCCTACTACCAATTAAGCATATTAGGTGATGTGCATCTCTGTAATGAGAAGGGGTGTGGTTTAATGACATCAACACCCTATATCAGGTGTGCATAATTATTAGGCAACTTCCTTTCCTTTGGCAAATTGGGTCAAAAGAAGGACTTGACAGGCTCAGAAAAGTCAAAAATAGTGAGATATCTTGCAGAGGGATGCAGCACTCTTAAAATTGCAAAGCTTCTGAAGCGTGATCATCGAACAATCAAGCGTTTCATTCAAAATAGTCAACAGGGTCGCAAGAAGCGTGTGGAAAAACCAAGGCGCAAAATAACTGCCCATGAACTGAGAAAAGTCAAGCGTGCAGCTGCCAAGATGCCACTTGCCACCAGTTTGGCCATATTTCAGAGCTGCAACATCACTGGAGTGCCCAAAAGCACATGGTGTGCAATACTCAGAGACATGGCCAAGGTAAGAAAGGCTGAAAGACGACCACCACTGAACAAGACACACAAGCTGAAACGTCAAGACTGGGCCAAGAAATATCTCAAGACTGATTTTTCTAAGGTTTTATGGACTGATGAAATGAGAGTGAGTCTTGATGGGCCAGATGGATGGGCCCGTGGCTGGATTGGTAAAGGGCAGAGAGCTCCAGTCCGACTCAGACGCCAGCAAGGTGGAGGTGGAGTACTGGTTTGGGCTGGTATCATCAAAGATGAGCTTGTGGGGCCTTTTCGGGTTGAGGATGGAGTCAAGCTCAACTCCCAGTCCTACTGCCAGTTTCTGGAAGACACCTTCTTCAAGCAGTGGTACAGGAAGAAGTCTGCATCCTTCAAGAAAAACATGATTTTCATGCAGGACTGTGCTCCATCACACGCGTCCAAGTACTCCACAGCGTGGCTGGCAAGAAAGGGTATAAAAGAAGAAAATCTAATGACATGGCCTCCTTGTTCACCTGATCTGAACCCCATTGAGAACCTGTGGTCCATCATCAAATGTGAGATTTACAAGGAGGGAAAACAGTACACCTCTCTGAACAGTGTCTGGGAGGCTGTGGTTGCTGCTGCACGCAATGTTGATGCTGAACAGATCAAAACACTGACAGAATCCATGGAAGGCAGGCTTTTGAGTGTCCTTGCAAAGAAAGGTGGCTATAATGGTCACTGATTTGTTTTTGTTTTGTTTTGAATGTCATAAATGTATATTTGTGAATGTTGAGATGTTATATTGGTTTCACTGGTAAAAATAAATAATTGAAATGGGTATATATATTTTTTTTGTCAAGTTGCCTAATAATTATGCACAGTAATAGTCACCTGCACACACAGATATCCCCCTAAAATAGCTATAACTAAAAACAAACTAAAAACTACTTCCAAAACTATTCAGCTTTGATATTAATGAGTTTTTTGGGTTCATTGAGAACATGGTTGTTGTTCAATAATAAAATGAATCCTCAAAAATACAACTTGCCTAGTAGTTATAAGAGTCTGAGATGGAATCTGGCAAAAGGAATGTTGTCTATACAAGACACCATGAGTCCGATCACCTCCAAACACTGAGCCACTGAGGGTCTCAAGGAGGCCTGGAGGGCAAGACATACAGTTAGCTTGCAACATCTCTGATCTGTTAGGAATATTCTCATGCATATGGAGTCTATTATTGATCCCAGGAAATTCACCCTTGTACTTGGAGTAAGAGAACTCTTTTCCAAATTTATTTTCCATCCATGTGTTCAAAGATGATTGAGAAGGGACTCCAAATGTTCTTCCACTAGACGAAAAGATGGTGCCTGTACCAAGATATCATCCAGATAAGGTGCTACTACAATACCTTGTGTTCTGGCAACAGCTAGAAGAGCCCCAAGAACCTTCAAAAATATCCTTGGAGCAGTAGCTAGGCCAAACGGAAGAGCTATGAACTGGAAGTGCTGGTCCAGAAAGGCAAACGTCAGGAACTGAAAATGTTCCCTGTGAATCGGGACATGAAGGTAAGCATCCTTTAGGTCTATTGTGGTCATAAACTGTCCTTCCTGGACCAGAGGAAGGATTGAATGTATTTTCTCCATCTTTAAAGAGGGAACACTCAGAAACTTGTTTAAGCACTTTAGGTCCAGAATTGGACAAAAAGTTCCCTCCTTCTTTGGAACCACAAAAAGGTTTGAATAAAACCCCAAACCTCTTTCTGCTGTAGGTACCAGGACAATTACTCCTAGAGAGGAGAGATCCTGTATGGAACCTAAGAAGGCAACCCTCTTTTCTGGTCTTGTAGACAGACTGTAAAGTAGGACTTGAATCCTATCCTGTATCCTTGAGATACAAGCTCCAGGACCCAAGGATCCTGTACATCCTGGAACTAAGCATCTGAAAAAAGAGACAGTCTGTCCCCTACTCGATTCGATCCCAGATTGGGGGCCACCCCTTCATGCATTTGTTGTTGGTGGGCATCTTAATCAGGACTGAGCCAGCTTCCAAGTACTCTTGGGCTTCTCGGACTTGGATGAGGATTGCTGTCATTGTGATTTGTCAGAATGAAAGAAAAGAAAATTTGAAAATTTCCGTCCCTTAGGCCTATTTTTCTTATCCTGTGGTAGGAAGGCACCTTTCCCTCCGGTAACCGTAGAAATAATGGATTCCAGTCCTGGACCGAATAAAATCTTCTTCTTGAAAGGAAGAGAAAGGAGTTTGGATTCATATCCGCAGACCAAGACTTCAACCAGTGAGCCTGGTGGGCTAGGACTGCAAACCCAGAAGCCTTTGCATTTATGTGAATAATCTGCATATTCACGTCACAGATGAAGGAGTTAGCCATTCTCAGAGCCTTAATTCTCTCCTGAATATCCTCGAAGGGAGTCTCCACTGTCACGCCAGTAGGTAGCTGCTCCAGCAACTGTGGCTACAGCTGCCACTGGTTGAAATAAAAAACCGTTGAAACATCTTCCTCAGAAAGGTTTCCATTTTCTTATCCATAGGCTCTCTAAAAGAAGAACTATCCTCCAGAGGGATAGTACTACGCTTAGCCAGCTTAGATATAGCGCCATCCAGCTTAGGGATGGAGCCCCAGTAATCTAATTTAGAGTCGGGGACCAAGAATAATTTTTTAAAAGTAGACAAGGGGTGAAAAGAAGTTCCTATTCTTTCACATTTATTACTAATAATGTTCGCCATCTTAACTGGCACAGGAAAAGTCAGAGGGACCTTCCTGTCTTCATAAACCCTGTCTAATTTAGGGATCTTAGGTTCCTCAGGGAATGTAGCCTCTGGAACCTCTAGCGTAGACAGAACATCCTTTAAAAAAAAAAAAAGCTGCACAATTTTAAATCTAAAAGAGGGCTCCTCCGCTGAAGAGGTTTAGAAACTGAAGTCTGCTACTCAGAAAGTTCACTCTCTGAAGCTACAGAGGTTAACTCATCCTCGGATAGCTGGGATATAGTAGCTAAATCCAACAAATATTAAGATGACTCTAGGTCAGGAAAACTATGTTTAACCTTTCTCTTGCGTTTGCTAGAGCGAGGTAAGACACTCAGGTCCGTAGACACCGCTGATTGTAACTGCATGGAAAAATCAGCAGGAAAAAAGCGCCCTCCAGATGGAGGATTAGTTGAGCCGTCGGGAATAGTATGTGGAGTGGGTAGTGTAGAAAGGGTAGTAATCTCTTGGGACCCAGATTCCTAAGAGATAGACAGCTCAGAGGGACTAATAGCGCTATGAGTATTATCAGGCTTGTTTCCCTTCTTAAACTTTAGAACAGTGCTTAGGCAAATGGAACAAAATTGAGCAGGCGGGCAAACCACGACCTCCTCACAATATAAATAGGAATTATTAATAAGAACAGAAGTTGCGGAACCTTCTAATGTTGTATCAGAGTCCTCCATAGCTAAGGTATATTCACAGAAGGACAGACAAAAAGTAAACGCTTTAATAAAAAAAAAACCTGCACCTTTATAATCCCAATGTCTGGGGCATTTACCACCTCCTAGACCCAGACAGCTAACAGTGAGAACAATCTCCATAGGAGTGATGTCTGCAGCAGGATCGTAGGAAATGAAAAGACCACACACGGTCACATGGAGAGTAGGACAGGACTTCCCCTGCTAAGAAAAAGGCAATAAGCAACACTCAAAAACAAAAGCCAAACAAAAGCCAAAAGCACACAGTCTATGAGCCCAAACAGCTCTCACATTAAAGCAGTTATAAATAACCCCTATCTGTTCAAATAATCTCCCTGAAGGAGATATTAACCCTTGATTCTATCGAGGCATAAAGGAGCCACACTGTGACCCTGTATAGGAAAAGTGTAAATATAAACGGTCTTACCTCCAGGATCCATCCTGTAAAACAGACACAGCCTCTCAAGTGTGACAGTCTTGCAGCAACACTTCTGAAATGGACTTGAGTGTGTGGACAGCAAGCAGTGAAACTCATCAACACTGATTGCTCAGGAGCTGTTAGGCGACAGTCTGGATGGGTTTGGAGAAAAACTTTACCTGCATCTCCAGACTCCAGTCCTTGAAGGGAACATGCCCATTACAGGACTATCAAAAATCTTCTGCCTCTTCTCTGCCACCTCCTATAGTGAAGAAAGGCAAAGAATGACTGGGGGATAAGGGAAGTGGGAGGGATATTTATGCCTTTGGCTGGGGTGTCTTTGCCTTCTCCTGGTGGCCAGGTGTTGTATTTCCCAACAGTAAGGAATGAAGTCGTGGACTCTCCCTACCTTATGGAAGGAAATCCCCTTGTGTCTCGGCCGCTGACAGAGGAGTTGACTAAATCATAGCAGGGATTATCTTGTATATTATAAGGAGGGCAATTACTTTGTAATGACTCAGAAGTAAACAAGTATATAGAATGACTTCTACATATCTACAAGCATGTTTGAGCACATATACTATACATAGGTACACATTTTATGAGATATGCAATACAAGAGAAAAGGGCTAGGTATAAGACGGTAAGGTGACACGCCAACCCATTACATTATTTTAAACATTATATGAAATATGGAATATGAAAAAAGGGCTAGGATGAAGCAGTGAGATGATGAGCCATTCCAATATATGTACTATGCATAGGTGACACTTTATATTTAATATGAAATATGAAAAAAGGGCTAAATATGAGATAGTGAGGTAATAGTCTATCTTAATACATGTACTTTACATATGTTATACAGTATATGAAATATGAAAAAAAGTACTAGGTGTGAGTCAGTAAGGTGACAAGCCATCCCAATATGGATCAGACATGTGTCTTCATGTATCTGGTCACCTTGAGCAAGAATTCCCTAAAATGTTAAGGAGGTGCTAAAATAAGTCTATATATAGAGTATATAGTGAAAATATGACTAAGTTGGTATAACATTCAATTATATCTATCTGTATGAAATATTACGAAGGTAAATTATAACATTTGAGTCCCCACTGTGATAAGTGTGAAGAGGACATGCTACTATGTTAAAACATAAGTCTCAGCTAACTCCAATTCTTGGTTCGCTTAGGAAACGATAATCAGCATAGGAGTGTAGAGTGGCCCAAGTTGAGATTAGGGATATACCTGCAATGCCCTAATAGTGTGGATAGCTGTCCACAGGAGGATTCAAGCTTACCACAAACTTACGGTCTCTAAGCCTGCCATCTCTCCACTGATAGGGCTGCTCATGTTCATCTATAGCGAACATGTTTAGCGCTATAAGTACTCCAGAGTCCAAGGTATCAGTGGTGTTAGTAAAATCTGCCAGCTGTGCACAACTGCCCCAGCATAATCTTCACTCTTAAGGATAAGTATGTCTGTGTTCTGGTTCCTCTCGGCTCCAGGTAAATGACACTGCGGATCTTGTAAGTTATGCAGCCCAGAGGAGCTCTCTAGTATAAATTCTCGTTACCTTGTACAGCCACTGAGTGCTCAACTAATGATTGGAGCTGGCTAAGCACAGGTTCACGTATCTATGTCAGGGAGCTCGTTTCTGCGTGAAGTGACAAATGAAGCTCATGAAAATGATCCTCAAGCAGTGCTTTAACCTGCTTAAGTTGTAGTAAAACTGCCGTCACCATTTTAGGTAGGACCTTACGCAATGGCTACACTTATCCCAATAGACCGAACAGCCTGTTAGATTTTTGAAGGATCCTAGATAGATCTTAGTGTGAGATGTATAGGTACTAGCAACTCGGCTCCACAGTTCCAATTAATACAGTGTTAGTAAATGCTTACCGGAGGGGGGGGGGGGTAGAGAAATTGTGTCCGCTGCCAGTTCTCTAACTATCCAGACTAGGGCTTACAAACTCAGAGCATTTTTAATTGAAGCCTTAATTTTTTTTATTTATTTTTTTATAAATTAATTTTATCTTCTGCATTGTAGGATCCCCCCCTTACCATCCCCTCTCCCTGAGCCTTTTCCAAACAGCATTCTAACCCTCCCCCCTCCTAATGGTGCCATATTAGGTACAGGAAGCTGTCTGTCAGTACAATTTATTTATTATTTTAATTTATTTATTTCTGTAGTGTAGTTGTCCCCACACCTCCCCCTGCGGACACAATTGTAGTGTCCCCCGTATCCTAATTTTTTCTGTAGTGTACGGCCACCCCCACTCTCTCCTTCACCTCTGTGCCTCCCACTTGCCTCCCTCCTTACCTCCCTTCCCTCCTTTCGGCACTGAAGGAGATTTTTACATACAGTCATACAGACCATGTCACTGTCTATAACAATATGGAATATCTGAACTCATTTGATAACGGAGCACCAATCGTGCTCCGTTACTATATGAGAACAGATTGCCTGCAGCTCAGGAACAACAGTCTTGGCTGTCACTTTACAGCTGAGATTGGAGCTTCCTGAAGCTGCAATGATAAAGTGAATGTCAACTTTCATGATAAAGTGCCAGTTTTACAAAAAAAAAAAAAAAACTATTAAAAACAGGGGCACTTTCATTCATTTACATTTCAGCGGATTTTACAAATACCTTCTCCTGAAACACTGGACCGCTGATTGCCCCGCCTGCTTCTTCCTGCTGTGCTAACACAGCAATGACTAAACTGGCTTCCTCCAATCATGGCGTGGCCTCACCAGATGAACGCTCCTGGGGGGGGGGGCCGTGATTGGAGAGAGCCGGTTTTGTCATTGCTGACAAAGTACAGAGGAGCTGCAGACGTGGGATCGGCGATCTGGTGTTTCAGGAGAAGAAGGTAAGTATTTGTAAAATCCTGTGCAATGTAAACTTTCATTAATGAAAGTGCCCCACCCAGCACTTTATCATCAAAGTTGACATTCACTTTAATATATACATTATGCAGTATGATGGGCTTTGTGGTTTATAATTGATATATACAGGTAGCCCTCAGTTTACGCCGGGGTTAGGTTCCAGAAGGAATGGTTGTAAATCGAAACCATTGTAAATTGAAACCCAGTTTATCATGTAAGTCAATGGGAAGTGAGGAAGATAGGTTCCAGGCCCCTCTAAAAAATTGTCATAAGTAACACCTAATACATTATTTTTAAAGCTTTGAAATGAAGACTTGAAATGCTAAACAGCATTATAAACCAAATAAAATAATCAAACAACAAATTAAATGAACATAAACATTTGCTTAACAGCATTATAAACCAAATAAAATAATCACACAACACAGACTTCACTTGCATTTTTCTGCAAACAGTTATTTCTATGCATTCCAATCTGGACTGATTTATAGAGAGGAAGATCTTCTTCCTTTGAAATCTGCTCGATAGCTCAGCTGATTAATTTCAGCTTGCTTGGCTTTGTTGCAACACAAGCGGACAGCTCCTCCTACTGGCTATTTTAATAAATGCACTGCTTCTCAATGCTTTTCAATAGCAGTCACATGACTGGAAAAAAAGGTTGTTATTCTGAAACGGTGTAAATTGAACCGTTGTAAAACGAGGGTCACCTGTACATCATATTGGGTTAAGGGGTTACACAACATTCCAATTTACTTCTATTATTTAAGTTGCTTCATTATTTAGGTATCCTTTATTGAAGAAATAGCAATACACATGGGTGAGTCAGTCTCATGAGGCATCTATGTGCAGCCACCAATCAACAGCTACTGAGCCTATTTAGATATGCTTTTCAACAAAGGATATCAAGAGAATGAAGCAAATTAGATAATAGAAGTACAATGGAAAGTTGTTTAAAATTGCATGCTCTTTATAAATCATGAAAGAAAAAACTTTGGGTTTCATGTCCGATTTTAAGAATAAATCTATGATATACAAAATCAAGTGGTAGAAATATACATTGCTGAGAGTGCTTTCATGTAGTCCTACCAGTCTTTCTCTGGTTATACATTTGTCCAGTGAGCTAAAATACAAACAGCATAAATTTAACACACAAAAAAAAAACGGTTCTGTGGCATTTAAAAAGAGCCTAAACTTTTAAACACATTTTTCAGATGTTCAGATGTTCTTTAAAGGGACATAAAACCTATAATATGTCCTTCATGATTCAGATAAAATGTAAACAACTTTCCAATTTACTTATTTTATTATTTATTTATAAAATATTTTACCAGGAAAGATACATTGAGATTTCTCTCGTTTTCAAGTATGTCCTGGGACCACAAAACATTGCATTGATGCAGTAGGGTTCAATAAAATAAAAAAAAAAACAATAATAATACACAATATATGCAAAAATTTTACATAGAACAGGTAGGAAATATATAATCAACCATGACAGGTGCATTCTGTTTTGAGATATGTAGAGAGGGATCTCTTAAAGCATATTAGGCTTGGGGAAGGTTTGAAAGTGTGCGGGAGGTTATTCCATAATTGTGGTGCTCTGTAGGAAAAGGAGGATCGAGCTGCTTTCTTTTTGTATTGAGGAAAGCTAAATAATGTGCTGGTACTGGATCGGAGGTTATAGGAGGTGGGAATAGACGGGGAGAGCATTCTGCTCAGGTAGGGTGGGAGCTTCCCAGAAAGGCTCTTAAACACAAGGCAGGAAAGATGGAGGGTGCGTCTGGATTCCAGCGACAGCCAGTTTAGTTATTTTTGCATGTCACAATGGTGGGTCCTGTAGTTACATTGTAGCACAAAGCGGCAGAGCGAGTTATACAGTGTATTAAGTTTATTAAGGTGAGTTTGCGGAGCAGGTGCATATACTACGTCCCCATAATCCATGATAGGCATCAGCATTTGCTGTACAATCTTTTCCTTTACTGTAGGGCTGAGGCAATATTTGTTTCTGTACAGGGTATTTTATATGCTTTATTCTCTTGGTACCCTTTGTTGAAAAGCATACCTAGGTAGACTTAGGTGCTGAGAGCTAGCTGCTGATTAGTGGCTTAACATAGATGCCTCTAGTGATTGGTTTACCGATGTGTTCAGCAGTATTGCTGCTCCTTCAACAAAGGATTCCAAGAGAATGAAGCAAATTAGATAATGGAAGTAAATTGGAAAGTTGCTTAAAATTGAACCATGAAAGAAATTTGTTGGATTGCATGTCCCTTTAAGTCCAAGCATTGAATATGGTTTACCATAATTAGTGCACACAAACTGTGAGCATAGTGTACTATAATATGCAGAACAGGATGTCTGTAGCATACCTTATTTACTTCCAGAACAGGATGTCTATTCAACTGTATCTCAAGCTATTTATCTTGGGTGTTTAAATCTCAATAGATTTCCCCTATTTCTAGAACATGGTACAAAAAACAATTATACAGCTGCTGCAATGAAAGAACCAAATAAATATGAATTATAGGTTGATTACAATTGTTTAGACTTCTGTAAAAAAAAAAGCAAAAAACGTGACTACTTGATTTACAAGACATCCTTTCTTTTTAGTCCTCTTCCTTCAACACACTGTTAGTTTCTGTAAATACTATGGACTATATTAAATTCATGTGCGGATAACCTCTCTATAGATAGATGAGTTTGGTTGAGTGTTAGTACTTTTTTCTATGTGATCAATACAGCTATTAAACCACTATCTGATTAAGGCATCAGGGAATGGTGCAAAAGTGAAGACTGCCTGGAGCTGATAGTTTTGCCTTTATAGTACTATAAAAATGATTATTTCATTTTTATCCTGAAGAGCATTGAAGGCTAAGCCCTGTTTTACTCCTCCAAACACAGAGTTCCATTGGGATTCAATTCTCTGAGAATTTGCAGCAATTGAAAATACTATCAGTTATAGGCACTGCCAGTAGCAAAAAGATTTAATGCTACCTGTGGTTATACTGACTTATAGAGTTTTATATAATTGTGAGTGCAGAATAGTACACTGAAATATATTCATCTAAAATGTGCATGATTATATTGTCTTGTAGTTTTATAGGTTCACATTAAGGTTCACAATGAGCGTATTAATATTTACACATACAATTGTGTGAGTGCAGAGTAGTACACGCAACTATATTTATCTTTAAGACGACTAAACACTAGTATATAGTTTATGTAGGTATATATTATTAATATTGTGGTTGATGTGGGGACATATCGTTTATATTTAAGTTTTTTCCAGTGTCACAGACTTCTAGGGGCAATACGTATTTTGAAGTGGGAGCATGAAGCTGGATGTTTAAGTGTGAACACACACTGTAGGATTCTATGGTTACTGCAACTAATAGGCTCAGTGTTGCTGCCTTCTTTCTGAGCTTCATTTGGCTAGAAATGCTGCTCTACATTTCAAGCTTCCACTTGGCATGTTTTTATTAGAAGATGCTACTGGAAGTTGATGCTTCAGAAAATACATTATTAGTTATTTTTGTGACATGCATTTTACATATGTCACTTAGGTATTTATGAAGTTCACGCAATCCTTTGTCCCAGTAGCAGACCTACTCAGCAGAGGGCCCTAGTGCAAAACTTTTTTAACCCCAAGGTAACTCAGTAGTAAGACATAGGGGTCGATTTATCATGGGCCGTATTGTGCCTAATGCACCTATTTCCGCACAAGCTTTCAGACTCGCCGGAACCAGGCGTTAAAAAGCAGCGGTCTTAAGACCGCTGCTCCTTAACTCGTTCGCTGCCTCTGAGGCTGCGGACATCAATCTGCCCAATCTCATACAATCGGGTTGATTGACACCCCCTGCTAGCAGTCGATTGGCCGCGAATCTGCAGGGTGCAGCACTGCACAAGCAGTTCACCAGAACTGCTTGTCAATGATAAATGCCGACAGCGTATGGTGGACATGATCACTACATGATCACTACATCGAATCATGTCCGCCAGACACTTGATAAATCTGCCCCATAGTAATAATATACATGCTGCCCTGTATAATGATTCTGAGGATAGATAGACCTGCAACCTGCACTAATAAAAGGCTCACCTGCGTTAGGTTTGTACACATTCTGCACATGCCTATTTATAGACTGGCTACAATGGGCCCCCAAGTCTTGGGCCCTTGTTCCACTGCACCAATAGTAGTTCTGCTTCTGCTTTGTCCTAATAGATCTTTTATTTTTATACATACGTGTTTTAAAAAGATCTCAAAGTCAGTTTAACTAAACTAATAATGGAACAGGAAAATGTATAATTTCTTCATAATATGTTTTGATGGGCTGGAAACTCTGATACAAAGGGGCCTAGTTATCAAGCCGTCTACTTTACCTGGCTTCGCCGGCCCAATACGCCCGCCTAAGTTCACCTACCATCGCCGGCGCGGACCTGAAAAATTTTGCCTAAGTTATCAAAAAAGCTGTCAAAAAGCTGCGCACTAAGTACGGGGCGATGAGCAGCGGACTGTGAGAGTTATCACTCATCCGATCTCGCTGCTCTTCGGCTTTTTGACAGCTTTATTGCTAGCCTGTCACTAAGCACCCACACTAACTACACTGTTCTACCCCCTATACCGGTGCCCCCGGAGCCCCCCGCAACTAAATAAAGTTATTAACCCCTAAACCGCCGCTCCTAGACCCCGCCGCAACTCTTAGAATTGTATTAACCCCTAAACTGCCGCTCCCGGACACCGCCGCCACCTACATTATACCTAGTAACCCCTATCCTGCCCCCCCTATACCGCCGCCACCTATAATAAAGTTATTAACCCCTATCCTGTGGATCCCGGACCTCGCCGCAACTAAATAAATAGTTTAACCCCTAAACCGCCGCTCCCGGACCCCGCCGCAACCTATATTAAACTTATTAACCCCTAATCTGCCCCCCCTACACCGTCGCCACCTATAATAAATTTATTAATCCCTATCCTGCCCCCCCTACACTGCCGCCTTTGTAATAAAATTATTAACCCCTAAACTTAAGCCTAACACTAACCCTAACACCCCCCTAACTTAAATATTAATTAAATAAATCTAAATAATATTTCTCTTATTAACTAAATTAATCCTATTTAAAAATAAATACTTATCTTTAAAATAAACCCTAATATAGCTACAATATAAATAATAATTATATTTTAGCTATCTTAGGATTTATTTTTATTTTACAGGAATTTTCAATTTATTGTAACTAGGTACAATAGCTATTAAATAGTTAATAACTATTTAATAGCTACCTAGTTAAAATAAAGAGAAATTTACCTGTAAAATAAAAACTAACCTAAAGTTACAATTACACCTAACACTACACTATACTTTAATAAATTATTCCTATTTAAAACTAAATACTTACCTGTAAAATAAACCCTAAGATAGCTACAATGTAATTAATAATTACATTGTAGCTATTTTAGGATTTATATTTATTTTACAGGTAACTTTGTATTTATTTTAGCTAGTTAGAATAGTTATTAAATAGTTATTAACTATTTAATAACTACCTAGCTAAAAGAAATACAAAATTACCTGTAAAATAAATCCTAACCTAAGTTACAATTAAACCTAACACTACACTATCATTAAATTATTAAATAAATTAGCTATAAATAACTACAATTAAATTAAATTAAATAAACTAACTAACGTACAAAAAATAAAAAAAGCTAAGTTACAAAAAATAAAAAAATAAGTTACAAACATTTTAAAAATATTACAACAATTTTAAGCTACTTACACCTAATCTAAGCCCCCTAATAAAATAACAAAGCCCCCCAAAATAAAAAAAATCCCTACCCTATTCTACATTAAAAAGTTACCAGCTCTATTACCTTGCCAGCCCTTAAAAGGCCCTTTTGCGGGGCATGCCCCAAAGAAAACAGCTCTTTTGCCTGTAAAATAAAAATACAACCCCCCAACATTAAAACCCACCACCCACATACCCCTAATCTAACCCAGACCCCCCTTAAATAAACCTAACACTACCCCCCTGAAGATCATCCTACCTTGAGCCGTCTTAGATTAGGTGTAAGTAGCTTAAAATTGTTGTAATATTTTTAAAATGTGTGTAACTTATTTTTTTTATTTTTTGTAACTTAGCTTTTTTATTTTTTGTACTTTAGTTAGTTTATTTAATTTAATTGTAGTTATTTGTAGGTAATTTATTTAATTAATTTAATGATAGTGTAGTGTTAGGTTTAATTGTAACTTAGGTTAGGATTTATTTTACAGGTAATTTTGTATTTCTTTTAGCTAGGTAGTTATTAAATAGTTAATAACTATTTAATAACTATTCTAACTAGCTAAAATAAATACAAAGTTACCTGTAAAATAAATATAAATCCTAAAATAGCTACAATGTAATTATTAATTACATTGTAGCTATCTTAGGGTTTATTTTACAGGTAAGTATTTAGTTTTAAATAGGATTAATTTATTAAAGTATAGTGTAGTGTTAGGTGTAATTGTAACTTAGGTTAGTTTTTATTTTACAGGTAAATTTCTCTTTTTTTAACTAGATAGCTATTAAATAGTTAATAACTATTTAATAGCTATTGTACCTAGTTAAAATAAATTGAAAGTTGCCTGTAAAATAAAAATAAATCCTAAGATAGCTACAATATAATTATTATTTATATTGTAGCTATATTAGGGTTTATTTTAAAGGTAAGTATTTATTTTTAAATAGGATTAATTTAGTTAATAAGAGAAATATTATTTAGATTTATTTAATTAATATTTAAGTTAGGGGGGTGTTAGGGTTAGTGTTAGACTTAGGTTTAGGGGTTAATAATTTTATTACAGTTTTGGTGGTGTAGGGGGGCAGGATAGGGGTTAATACATTTATTATAGGTGGCGATGTTCTAGGGGGGGCAGGATATGGGTTAATAACTTTATTATAGGTGGCGACGGTGTAGGGGGGCAGGATAGGGGTTAATAACTTTATTATAGGTGGCGACGGTGTAGGGGGCAGGATAGGGGTTAATAGGTATAATGTAGGTGGCGGCGGGGTCCGGGAGCGGCGGTTTAGGGGTTAATACATATATTATAGTTGCGGCGGGGACCGGGAGCGGCGGTTTAGGGGTAAACATATTTATTATAGCTTGCGGTGGGCTCCGGGAGTGGCGGTTTAGGGGGTAAACACTTTATTTAGTTGTGGCGGTGTAGGGGGGGACAGATTAGGGGTGTTTAGACTCGGGGTACATGTTAGGGTGTTTGGTGTAGAAACTACCATAGGAATCAATGGGATGTCTGGCAGCAGCGAACATGAACTTTCGCTATGGTCAGACTCCCATTGATTCCCGGATAAGCTGGGCCGGAAAAGTGCCGAGCGTACCTGCTAGTTTTTTGATAACTAGCAAAAGTAGTCAGATTGTGCCGCACTTGTGTGCGGAACATCTGTAGTGACGTCAGCATCGATCTGTGTCGGACTGAGTCCGGCGGATCGAAGCTTACATCACAAAAATCTACTTTTGCCGGTGTCTAGGGCTTGATAACTAAGGCGAATCAGCCTCGCCAAAAATACGCTGTGGAATTCCAGCGTATTTGAGGTTGACGGCTTGATAACTAGGCCCCAAAGTGTTCTGTGAAAGTTCTCTATTATATTCATTATCTTTCAAATGATAGATTAGAGCCTTTTTTCACTTCTCCTTTATATTACTATCAACATCTTGTGTCAGGTCTAGGGGCATATTTATGAAGCTCTGTATGGCTCGCCGGAAACAGAAGTTAAGAAGCAGCAGTCTAAAGACTGCTGCTCCATAATTAGTCTGCCTGCTCTGAGGTGGCGGACAGAAATCAACCCGATTGAATCCGATCGGGTTGATTGACACCCCTGTTAGTGGGCAATTGGCCGCAGATCTGCAGGGGGCGGCATTGCACCAGCAGTTCACAAGAACTGCTGGTGGGTGGAGTGATAAATGCCAACAGCGTATGCTGTTGGCATTTATCGATGTGCGGCGGACATGATTCGCTACTTCATATCATGTCCACTCGCACATTGATAAATAGGCCCCCTACAGTTTCATCACAGTTGATGTACGTGAGTAAGAGTTCACCTGCATTATAATAAGCAATTGTTCATATAAGGGGATGATTTCTATACTACAACTGCAAGCTTTATAATTAGTGTCCTTGTAAGATTTAAATGTACATTGTTCTTGGTCCCATCTTTCTTCTCTTTAATGTTGTGGTGACTTTGGTGTTGGACTTTTGCACCATCGCCCATCTGTTAATTTTAGATTCATGATTGTAATTTCTGTATAAGCAGGATTTTTTCTGTAAAGCGTAAAACAAAAGATATGTTTAATGAGTTACAATTTCTAGTTTGTTTCTTTGAATGGGAGAGCTAAAAAAAGCAATAATATGTATTAGTTTTCTTTACTCACCAGGTTTTTGATAGTCACTGCATCCTCTCTATATGCTTTACATGGAAGATGGCCACTATGCATAAAGAATTTCTTTCCCTGCATTAATACTGATTTCTGTAAGAGAACACCAGTTTTTTGGTAGTTTTATCAGGATACCCATCTTCCTCTTGATCTCATCTTTATAGTAATAAAACAGATATTTCACGCATTCTACATACATACTCATTCTACCAACATTATGTTCATTATCATGAAATTGTACCCAGAGAAAACATTTCTTAGAAGTGTTCACTCTTAATTCTAGATCGGCAAATAAGATTTGAGTGTTTAATAGCATCCTCTATTAAAGGGCCATAATACCCAAACGTTTAAACACTTAAAAGTGATGCAGTATAGCTGTAAAAGCTGACTAGAAAATATCACCTGAACATCTCTATGTAAAAAAAAAGATATTTTACCTCAAAAGTTTCTCAGTAGCCACATCCCATTGTAAAGGACTTCTAAGCAGCATATCAGTATGTCTGTCCCGGGACAGCCGAAGGGTTGAGCCTCGTGCACTCTCATGTTATTTCCCTATTCAGTGTAAGGAAGTTTACAATGAAATCTCATGAGAGTTAAGTCAAATCTCATGAGATCACAGTAAAAGAGCTCATGACCTCAGCACTGCTGATGCTGATTGGCTGCTGTTCATTTCTTCATTTTTTTTTCTTTTTTACCTGCAGCTGGGCTGCAGCTAAGTATAGTTTTTTACACAGAACTTACTCTGCTGAGCTGAGGAAATTGTGAGGAAAAATATCTTCCTTTTTTACATAGAGATGCTCAGGTGATGTTTTCCTGTCAGCTTTTTACAGTTATACTGCATCAGTTTCAAGTGATTTAGCATATGAGTATTATGTCCCTTTAATATGCCATTTCATAATGGTTAAACCTTGACTTTTATGAGTGAGCTTATTGGGAGTACTGTAATTTTGAATTTGGAGCTGCTGTTCTGTCTCATCCTCCTCCTCTGTAACTAATGTCATGCACTTATATTTTTATTTATTTAATATTTTTATTTCATTTAAGAAACTGAGTGCCCGATGATCTAAAGGTCTCTGGGCTGACGAGATTATTAAAGAATGCTCGCCAGTCCTTCTATTTCCCTGGTGGAATGATCATTTTTGTATGAAGAGTGCACAATAAAATCCGTATTTTAAACATCATAAAAAACAAATAATTGAACCATTCACACAAAATAAGCACAGACAAATGGTATTGTTAAGGTGCATCAAAAATTGGAACGAAATTAATCAGCAAAATTTTTATCAAAAAACTTAAAATTTGTATGTAAATTACAGGAATAAATCATATTAAATATACACAGTGTCAATTGTAATGTAAGTACACTGGATGTGCATACAAAGCGAGATATTTATACTTAAAGGTACAAAATAAAAAGTGTAATTGTTGATTTTTCGTAAAATGGGCTGAACAGGTGCATTCCATGGGCGTTTATGAAATTGTCTTTCTAATCCCAGCGTATTTGTGTAATTTTGCACTGAAGATCTCAGTTTTTTTTCTCTAACTAAAAGGTGACCCTAATAGAAAAACATATGCATACGGAAATATAATGTAAGACACTATATGCAGAAATCAACGTAATGTGATGTATATTGGCTACAGAATTTAATTTTAAAGTGCACCCCCTGTTCTCTGCTAACTTTGCCCTATGGTGCGAAGTTTCCCTTTCCTGCGAGCTACATTACTTTAAATAGGAGTCATCTTGCCACTCGCAGGGACTGTCGCTAAGGGCGAAACATTTCAGCAGCAGTCTTTTTGCAAGTGTATGCTACTTTTGTGACCAATGGATGTTATGGGTATTTTACCTGAAACGGATGAATAAATAAAGAAGTCGTGTTTAACGTCATCTGCATATCATCATTTTTTTCACTGACCTATATATATATATATATATATATATATATATATATATATATATATATATATATATATATATATATATATATATATATATATACTGTATATACTGTATGTATATATATATATATATATATAAATATTATACGGCAGTCCCAGTGAGGGTTGCTGAGAAAAGCCACGTATGAAATTGTGAGGTTTACATCATCAGCCCTTACTGCCTTTCCATCTGATTTTTCCATTTTTCCCTACTTACGCACGATACTTATAGCAGTAATACTGATCTTCCCCTCTAAAAATGTCTCCTCTCTCTGTCTACCCCCCACACACCATTTTTTTTAACCCTTTCTTAAACCCCCCTCTCCTCAACCCTCTTCTTTTATCCACCTTTCAAACCCCTCTTCTCTTATTATTTTCCTATTATTTTACTCACAGACCTAGCACATGACCCTCTTTTTTTACCCTCATTTAAGATCCCTTGTCCTCTCTCTCTTCTCAGTCTTCTTCATGATCCCATGTGTTCACTCATCCGTCCCTCTCTTGATTCATTCCCCGAAATTCTATCAATCATACAAAATGCCACAAAAAGTGTCTGTTTAAAAGACAAATATGTTTGTGTTTAATATATTTTATAGACTGCTGATGCAAATATTGATAGTATCACTAAGGAGGGATAATTAACTGAATTTAGCACACTTCTAATAAATTGGACGACTGGTTAAAAAAAAAGCCCAATCAGCCAATCGGATTGAACTTGATTCTGATTGGCTGATTCCATCAGCCAATCAGAATATTCCTACCTTAATTCCGATTGGCTGATAGAATCCTATCAGCCAATCAGAATTTGAGGGACGCCATCTTGGATGACGTCATTTAAAGGAACCGTCATTCGTCGTTCAGTCGTCGGCCAGGATGGATGTTCCGCGTCGGAGGTCTTCAGGATGCTGCCTCTCCGCTCCGGATGGATGATAGAAGATGCCTCTTGGATGAAGACTTCAATCGGATGGAAGACCTCTTCTGCCCCGCTTGGATGAAGACTTCTACCGGATGGAGGACCTCTTCTTGCTCCGCTTGGATGAAGAATTTGGCTCGGCTGTGTGAAGACGACTCAAGGTAGGGAGATCTTCAGGGGCTTAGTGTTAGGTTTATTTAAGGGGGGTTTGGGTTAGATTAGGGGTATGTGGGTGGTGGGTTGTAATGTTGGGGGGGGGGGTATTGTATGTTTTTTTTTACAGGCAAAAGAGCTGAACTTCTTGGGGCATGCCCCGCAAAGGGCCCTGTTCAGGGCTGGTAAGGTAAAAGAGCTTTGAACTTTAGTAATTTAGAATAGGGTAGGGCATTTTTTTTATTTTGGGGGGCTTTGTTATTTTATTAGGGGGCTTAGAGTAGGTGTAATTAGTTTAAAATTGTTGTAATATATTTCTAATGTTTGTAAATATTTTTTTATTTTTTGTAACTTAGTTCTTTTTTATTTTTTGTACTTTAGTTAGTTTATTTCATTGTATTTATTTGTAGGAATTGTATTTAATTTATTTATTGATAGTGTAGTGTTAGGTTTAATTGTAGATAATTATAGGTATTTTATTTAATTAATTTATTGATAGTGTAGTGTTAGATTTAATTGTAATTTAGGTTAGGATTTATTTTACAGGTAAATTTGTAATTATTTTAACTATTTTAGCTATTAAATAGTTCTTAACTATTTAATAGCTATTGTACCTGGTTAAAATAAATACAAAGTTACCTGTAAAATAAATATTAATCCTAAAATAGCTACAATATAATTATAATTTATATTGTAGCTATATTAGGATTTATTTTACAGGTAAGTATTTAGCTTTAAATAGGAATAATTTATTTAATAAGAGTTAATTAATTTCGTTAGATTAAAATTATATTTAACTTAGGGGGGTGTTAGTGTTAGGGTTAGACTTAGCTTTAGGGGTTAATACATTTATTAGAATAGCGGTGAGCTCCAGTCAGCAGATTAGGGGTTAATAATTGAAGTTAGGTGTCGGCGATGTTAGGGAGGGCAGATTAGGGGTTAATACTATTTATTATAGGGTTAGTGAGGCGGATTAGGGGTTAATAACTTTATAATAATAGCGGTGCGGTCCGCTCGGCAGATTAGGGGTTAATAAGTGTAGGCAGGTGGAGGCGACGTTGTGGGGGGCAGATATGGGTTAATAAATATAATATAGGGGTCGGCGGTGTTAGGGGCAGCAGATTAGGGGTACATAGGGATAATGTAAGTAGCGACGGTTTACGGAGCGGCAGATTAGGGGTTAATAACAATATGCAGGGGTCAGCGATAGCGGGGGCGGCAGAATAGGGGTTAATAAGTGTAAGGTTAGGGGTGTTTAGACTCGGGGTACATGTTAGAGTGTTAGGTGCAGACGTAGGAAGTGTTTCCCCATAGGAAACAATGGGGCTGCGTTAGGAGCTGAACGCGGCTTTTTTGCAGGTGTTAGGTTTTTTTTCAGCTCAAACAGCCCCATTGTTTCCTATGGGGGAATCGTGCACGAGCACGTTTTTGAGGCTGGCCGCGTCCGTAAGCAACTCTGGTATCGAGAGTTGAAGTTGCGTTAAATATGCTGTACGCTCCTTTTTTGGAGCCTAACGCAGCCATTCTGTGGACTCTCAATACCATAGTTATTTTAAAGGTGCGGCCAGAAAAAAGCCAGCGTTAGATACGCGGGTCGTTACCGACAAAACTCTAAATCTAGCCGTAAGACTTTGCTGCAAAATATTTTTCTATAGCCAAAGTCCACCCAACATTTGCCTTATTTGGAGGAACCAGTCTGTACTTGTTACTGAAGTACACAGCCAGTTACTGTAATTTTGTTAGCAAAAACACCATTGTTTTATCTGATCATATCTGCTGAGGCAAATTAGCTGCTGATAATGTTGCAGGGCTAGCCATATGCATTCTGCAGTGTGTACTTCCAATAATCAGAATTGGAAAACACTTAATTTTAAGATTTATCTTAAAGGAAAATGGAGGAAATAAATAATAGAAATATACTGGAAAATTGTTTAACTGTGCCTACTTATAATCTCAAAGTGTTTCTTGTTCCTTTAAGAATCAATATTTTGTATAGAACCCTCTACATGGCCTCCCTTCGCAGAAATTTAATATTGTTGCCTCTGCAGCACAATCACCCCCCTAATACAGAGGCTATGAGTATGGCGGACAGCCAAAACGCATCAGCCTACTAGCTGACATTGTGATATGTGACTTTCGTTCCCTTTTTTTAAACAAATATGTTAATAAAAGCTAAGTTTTAATTTTATACGTTGGGCACCCTGCCAGCAAGCAGGTAGAGCCCATACAGCTGCAGTGTGACTCTGAGGAAGAAGACCCTCCTTGTAAGAATGCAAGGGAGCAGGGCTCTAATTGCCCATGACAGTGTATATCACAAAAGGAAAAGTGGTAAATGTGTGACGTCTGAGACTCAGTGTGTGAGTGACAGGCTCATCCGCGTATGGTGGATGGACCGGAAATCCAGAAGAGCAGTCGACGCCTGAGGTAAACCACATGAGAGTGCAGGTCCGTATAACGGCGGGGGAGCCCTTTGAGTGCTAAAGGAACCACTTAGTAATGTAAATCTGGTTACGCTAGCGAGGAGTACTAAATTATATATGGAACACTTTTGCACACGTTTTACAGTAGAGGGTCTGTCTCAATTAAAGGATTGGTGGGTGTGATATTATCAACCCACAGAGTAGACAAAGGTTTTGCATTTCAAAAGTGAGTTACCTGAGAACCTTTTTTTATCTATGTGCAGCCACCAATCAGCAGCTACTGAGACTATTTAGATATGCTTTTCAACAAAGGACATAAAGAGAAAGCAAATTAGATAAATACATTTGTTTAAAATATTGCATGCTCTTTCTAAATCATGAAAGAAAAAATGTGGGTTTCATGTCCCTTTAAGCTCTCTGAAGCAGCCTGGGTTTCACCACACAGATACTTAAGGGACAATTCTAAAAAATTGCCAAACTAGACTAGTTTTCCAGTCAGACAAGATTCTTGAGAAAGTCCCGTTGATCGGGACGAAATGCGTAGAACAAGTTGCATTTCTTTCTAGCCCTGTGAGACTTCCGTAGGTCCTCGTGTGTATTGTGAGGATCCTATTGGTCTAGAGCCGAGGGTGCGTTTGTTAGTCCCACAGCGAGCTCAGAGGGCTTAGTGGATTTCTCGCCGGTGCAGTATTACTTCGTTTGGAAGCAGGATTCCTGTCTCTCATATCCACCAGCAGCAGTGGCGTATTTAGGTTTTGTGCTGCCCTAGGCACTCATAATTCTGCTGCCCCCACCCACCACAAAGGTTACTGATGCTAGTGATGTCACAGAACTTTATATGCACACTGATACTGGTGATGTCACTGAACCTTATATGCACACTGATACTGATGTGTCACTGAACCTTATATGCAAACTGATGCTAGTGATGTCACAGAACCTTATATGCACACTGATACTGATGTGTCACTGAACCTTATATGCACACTGATACTGGTGATGTCACTGAACCTTATATGCACACTGATGCTGATGATGTCACTGAACCTTTTATGCACACTGATGCTAGTGATGTCACTGAACCTTATATGCCCACTGATACTGATCTGTCACTGAACCTTATATGCACACTGATGATGGTGATGTCACTGAACCTTATATGCACACTGATGCTAGTGATGTCACTGAACCTTATATACACACTGATGCTGGTGATGTAACTAAAATGATAATTTGTATAAATGCATATTTTAACACACTGCACAGAAGTTTCACCATAGCAGGGCCCTTTTATTCTTTATCTATATTGCAGCTTGTCTGCAGTACTAATGACACACTGCACAGAAGTTTCACCATAGCAGGGCCCTTTTATTCTTTATTTACATTGCAGCTTGTCTGCAGTACTAATGTCACTTGTTCACATATAGGTCCCAGTGATGCAACAAGTGCACCAGGTGCTGACAAGGATGACACAGTCACTAACATTCTAATACACAGAGCTGTTGTCACACACTACCAGCAGTAGCACAATCAGTGATATAATTATGGCTATCTGTGAGTATCCAGCTCCTTGTGACATCACCGGGGAGGGAACACCCTGCTCCCTACTCCGCCGCTATATCCCGTCCGGATCTCTCACCTCTCTAGGGCTCCATACCACTCATTCTATCGCTCCCTCTTCGTGGGATCCTGGCACAGCAGCATGTCCGAACCAGGGCAGATCTGATGTCATTTACAGAACCTCCCCTCACACCGGCGGTAACTATGGTAACTGCGCAAATGCCGTGACAGTACCAGTAGTAATAGACTAGTGATTGATGAGGGATCTCCTCGGTTATATCCAGTGCTGAGTACTAATGTTACTTCAAGTCGCGAACTCTGTTCGAAATATGATGTGCTTACTGCCCTCTGCCGCCCCCTCCCAATCTGCCGCCCTAGGCATGGGCCTTGTTGGCCTAGGCCATAATATGCCCCTGGCCAGCAGCAATACAGTAGTTATCTAGTCTGGTTTAAGCAATCCAAGTGTTTTTCGTGGAGGACTGTATTTATATTCTTTGAAGTGCCTGACATTTTCTTCTGTCATGTGAGTATATATAAATAGCGTTTGCGGCTATAATAAAGTATTGGCTCTACACTTGAATCATTGTCTGCGCTTCTCTCCTTTTTCACTAAATTATGATTTATGCTGTGCATATTTAATATGATTTATTTCTGTGTAATTTAAATACAAATTTTTACAGTTTTTTATAAAATACTATTTTTGGTGAACAATTCATTTTTGATTTACCTTAACAATATAATTTTTTCCTGAGTATTTTTGTGTGAATGGTTCAATGAATTTTTAAATTATGATTGTCATTGTGCACTTTTGTAATGTTTGCATCTCCTTCCCAAATGAAAATGCAGTATATGCCTCTTAATGAGACACCTTGTTTTCATGGTAAAAAAGTAGTTTTATAGAATTCCACCAGGGAAATAGACGTACTGGTGAGCTGTCTTAAATAATTTCACTAGCCCAGAGAGCTTTTAAGAATCATGGTTTTAGTGAAACACTGCTCCCAGGATGATGACAAGCAGCCATCATCTGCACTAAAAACATTGTGCATTTAAGGGTTTAAAATAACATTTTTTATTTCGATAACAAATAAAAAAAAATATTTTTCTTTGGAGGGAACTTAAGCTAAACTAAATTTATCATAGCTATTAAAGGGACAGTAAAGAGAAAAATAAACTTTTATGATTCAGATAGTGCATGGAATTTTAAACAACTTTCCAACTTATTTCTGTTATCAAATTTGCTAAATTCTCTTGGTATCTTTTAACTAAGAGTAAAACCAGGTAGGAGTGTGCACGTGTCTTTAGTATTCTACGACATCAGTGTTCTGCAACATTATTTGTATTTTTATACAATGTAGCAAAACACTCCTGAGCTATTATGAGCCTACCTATTTTACTCTTCATTAAAAGATACCAAGAAAACGAAACAAATTTGATAACAGAAGTAAATTGGAAGGTTTTTTAAAATTGCATGCTCTATCCGAATCATAAAAGTTTTATTTTGACTTTACTCTGCCTTTAAAGAATAATAATTAAACATGTTAACACAGTTTAAATTAGAGCTGTTTAAACCAATATTGACAATTACATGAAGGATAAATGATTTTTTTGTAGAATGGGAAACAAGCATGATATTTCGTTCAGCTCAGATACAACCCTTCAAATAAACTGTAATACATTTAAAATACCCTCTCTGAAATACAAGAAATAAATGAAATGTTATGTACTTTAGAGTCACAAAACCTAAAGTTATCACATTTTATTTTATTTTATTTTTTTATCTTAGTGATTTTTATAAACCCCTACACTTCATGGCTTTGGTTAGTAGCATTGGTTCTGAAGAACGTTTTTGCCAAGGATTGAATATTAAAATATAAGCCAGTGAGCTAAATTTGAAATACTTTGGCTCATAAAGATCCCTTTTCACGCACTAACATGTAATCTTCAAAGTCTTTTTCTTTTATTAAAAGCTTTTGATGCAAACCTTTTTAAGCGAACAAAAGTGGATAAAGCTCCAGTGGTGGTATGCAGTAAGTGAAATTTTACAGAGTAAAAAGAAAGCTATACACAGCAGCAGACAGTAATATGTAGAGAAAATGTGATCACCCCCTGAACATTTGTTGAATAGCAATCACTATGTAAAATAATGTATACAATCTAGGAATATAATTTAGAAAGATATTAATTTAGGAATATAATTTAGAAAGATATTAATTTAATAAATGAAAACATATAAACACAATAACATTTTAAGGAAATCCAAAATCAATTATTACTATTAATAATATTATAATTTTTTTAGGGCGCAGCCATTACCTAGAGCTAGGTACATAAGCCGGGATGTACAAATGGTAAGATACAGATAGATAATAGACAAAACAAATTAATACAGAAGTAGTAGGGCCCTGCTCTAGGAAACTTGCAATCTGCAGGCTGAGGGTGGGGAGACATAAGGTTTAGGCTTGTCGTGTGGACGGTAGTTGCAGCAGTACAAGATTTACTTTGGTTAGAATGAAGAGAAACAAATAGGAGAGATTTTAAGACTCTCTAAATAGGTGGGTTTTCAAAGAGTGCCTGAAACTACACAAGGTTGGAGACAGTCTGATGGAGCAGGGTAGAGAGTTTCACAGGATATGAGTTTTGTAGGAGACAGAAGTAAGTAGTAGTTATAGGAGAAGAAGGATGTAGTTCAGAGGTTGATCAAAGAGGATGGGTTTGAAGATGAGTGAGGACATATAGTTTGGAATGAGGTTGTTGAGTTCTTTGTAGATGAGGGTTAATATTTTGACCTGTATTCTAAAGAGGTTGAGGAGCCAGCGTAGGGACTGTCAGCATAGGGCTGCTGGTGTAGATCAGTGAATCAGTGACATAGGTAGATAAGTCTGACAGAGATATTCATGATTGATTGGAGGGGGGCAGAGGCAGGACCTGGTTAAGCCATTTAGGAGTAGTTTGTCAAAATGGGACAAAATTATCAAATTCATTTGTATTTTTGTAGTTTCTTGGGTAAGGAAAGGTCGATTTCTAGAAATGTTGCATATGTGTACATTACAGTATTTGGTAAGCTCTTGTATATGTGGAATGAGTGTGACTCAAATTGGACACCAAGACACAACTAGGGGGTAGAATGATCAAGCAGCGGATGCTGCTTTATACGCCCATCGTTTCCGGCTCGCCGGAAATATAAGTTAAGAAGCAGCGGTCATAAGTCGACTTCTCCTTTACTTGTCCATCAACTTTTAGGTGGCGGGCTGCAATCATCCCAATCTGATCCGATCGGATGATTGACACCCCCTGCTAGTATGTGCAGGAGTCGACAATGCACAAGTACTTCACAAGAAATGATTGTGCAATGTTAAATGCCCACATCGTATGCTGTCGGCATTTAGCAATGTTGGGTGGACATGATTCGCTACAGCGAATCATGTCCGCTTGGCACTTGGTAAATCTACCCCTATGAGTACTACCTCTGCCATTACCAAAATAAAAAAAAAAATGCTAGGAAAAGCTATTACTGAATTAATATAAGCTTTAATTTTGTTGGGTAAGATGAACAAATACAGTACTATGCAAAAGTCTTAGGCCACCATTAGATTTGTTGTTTTAGCAATGGTATAATCACCATATTTAATTATTTATGAGAATGCAACCAGAAAATACAGGATATTTGTATGCAGTATTAAAAAAACAGAAAAAAAGAATGCGTCCATAGGATAAAATGGCAAGTATTTAGGGTGACCTCCCCTTATACTTGAGCAATAGCAGGAAACTGGCTTTCGTAAACCTAAATGGAATGGAACCCTAATAAATGTCATTGCTAACACCTGTATTTGTCCTACTATTTCATGTGAAAATAACTGCTGTGAAAAAGGATCTATTACACCAAGTTTGTGCATGACATACACATGTGGTATGACTTAAATTCATTGGATGCTTGCTAATAAGGCCAACTTTCAGTCACATCTTTCCATTTAAAATGCCAAAGATCACAGAATTTGACAGACATCAAATCCTAGTTTTGCAGTAGCAAGGCCACTCTCAAAGGGAAATCAGCAAACAAACTGGATACTCAAGATGTGGTATTCAAGCTGTTATAAAGACATTTGAAGAATCAGGAGAGGTCAAGGACAAAACAAATTACTGGAAGGCCAAGAAAACTTTCAAAATCTGATGAGAAGTTTGTCAGAGTTTCTTCTTTGAGAGACCGGAAAAAGTCCAAGAAGGACCTAGCTCAACATCTGGCAGCTTCATTTGGATCCCAAGTTTATCCTTCTACAGTCCGAAGAAGCTTGATCACGAATGGTCTTCGTGGAAGGGTAGCATCATAGAAACCACTTTTTTTTGGAAGAGGAACAGGGTGAAAAGGCTAAGATATGCTAAAGCTCACAAAGATTGGAATGAAGATCAGTGGAAAAGAGTATTATGGAGTGAGAAATCCAAGTTTGAAATTTTTGGGGTCCAATCATCGACAATATGTGACAAGAAGAGTTGGAGAGAGATGGAAGAATGAGTGCTTGTGGCCTTCAGTGAAACATGGTAGAGGGTCTGTCCTGGTTTGAGCCTGCATTTCTGCCAGTGGGGTTATTGTCCAAATTGATGGGATCATAAATGCTGAAAAGTAGAGACAGGTTTTAATTTATCATGCCATTCATTTTGGAAAGCGCCTGATTGGGAATGGTTTTATTTTTCAGCATGATAACGATCTTAAGCACACTGCTAATGCAGTGAAATTATATTTGGAGAGAAAAACACTGAAAGTCACGGACTGGCCTGAATATTATAGAGGCAATATGGGATCACCTGGACAGAGAAAACAAAACAAGACAACCTAAATCTAAAGAAGAACTCTGGGAAGTGCTGAAAGAAGCCTGAAATAATATACCTGAAGATTACTTCCAAAAACATCAGGACAATCTCCCCAAGAGTTAAAGATGTGCTTAGTGCCAGGGGAGGTCACAGTAGATACTGACATTTGTCTGAAGTAGCCATTTTGTTCTAAAAATTGTATTTTCTGTTTCTTAATAAAGAGACCAAAAATAAATATGGATGGTCATTAAGACTTTGCTAAAACAACAACTATACATTTACTCCTTGTCTAAAGACCGCTGCTCCATTACCTGTCCGCCTGCTCTGAGGTGGCAGGACAGAAATCAACCCGATTGAATACGATCGGGTTGATTGACACCCCCTGCTAGCGGCCGATTGGCCGTGAATCTGCAGGGGGCGGTATTGCACCAGCAGTTCACAAGAACTGCTGATGCAATGATAAATTTATCGATGTGCAGCGGGCATGGTCCTCTATATTGGATCATGTCCACTCGCACCATAGTAAATAGGCCCCATAGTGTCTACTAGTAGAATGTTTGCTAATACAAACATACTGCAAACATGTTTCTTTTTAAAAAATAAAGTACATTTCAGTTTTGAATGTTATGTTATTGAATATGTTAGAGCTTTGCTTGTGCTAAAAGTCAACAGTATTTATTTAGAACATCTGCCTCTCCTCATCTGACATCAATAAAAATGAACTTACCTGCATCCAATGTGCATTGTTCTGAGAAATGTTGTACACTGACTTAATTAACTACCTGGTACGATCAAGTATTATACACTAAGGTTGTCAGCTGCATACTCCAGTATCATATGAACATCAGTAAGGCCCCAACCTCCCTAATATCCATAGTAACTAAAATAATCTCTATAAAAACTAATGTTACAGATTACATTTGCCTGTAGTTCGTATTGCAGTGTTTAAAGCAACAGTAAAGTTAAAATTAAACTTTAATTATTCAAACAAAACATACAATTTTAAACAACTTTCCTTTTTACTTCTATTATTTATTTATTTTGCTTCATTCCCTTGGTATCCTTTGTTAAAACACATACCTAGATAGGCTCAGAAACAGCAATGCACTACTGGGAGCTAGCTAGTGATTGGTGGCTGCACATAAATGCCTCTTGTCATTGGCTCACCCAATGTATTCAGTCAGTTGCTAGTACTGCACTGCTGCTTTTTCAACAAAGGATATCAAGAAAATTAAACCAATTTGATAATAGAAGTAAATTGGAATGTATTTTAAAATAGTTTGCTTTATCTGAATTATTAAATACAATTGTTGGGTTTCATGTCCCTTTAAAGGTAAGTATATTTAGAAATGAGCTATTGTTTCTTTTTGGGATCAGTTTTATGCCCTTTAAAACACATAGTAAAATTCATATTCCCTTCTTGTTCTATGTGAGGATACAGTCAGAGAGTCGATTAGCTGTAGGCATATGTATGTATGCTCCACTCTCTGCCTGCATCATCACATGGAATGGTACAAAGGGGTTTTGGAAATGCAATGTTGAATATTTGTTTGATTCCTTTTTTAAATAAAAAGAACTAAACTTTGTGTTTAAAATATAAAATTATGTGAAAAAATATATAATCAGCAAGTTGGGAGTATACAAGTGTTAAAATGACATAAAGCCAATGGGGCATTAGAGTTTAAACATGGGTGGTACTAGCTGAAGTAATGACCATTAGTCATTAAGTGAACTTTTCTATTCAGCTTACAACATACAACCTCAACTAAACGTAATATATAAGCCATATAGTACCAGCTCAGAATGACCTGCTATTAGCACAAGTGCTCTAATCTGTTACTCTTAGAAATGGCGCACTAGTGATTGTTTGTATTCATGATGTCACTGAGACACAAACACTAAACTGATTCATATGTTGTGTCAGTTTGTCAAGCAGTTTTGTAGGACTTTTATGTCACATTTGCCATAAATCTCCAGCATCAGTGCATGTTAAAAACCCCCCACACAATAACACCTAATTTAAGCAGTCTTTTTACTACCTATCAAACTGTGAAAGGTCCCTAAAACTATTAATTCATTAACCGTGAATATACAAAAGAAAATCAGAATTAAAAAGGTGACTGCCATGAATTGTAAGAGGGATAAGCTTGAATTATTTATATATAACCCTATGTTTGCAGCTGTTTTTAAGGGAAAATCACTTCTAAAAATATTCGCCTAGATTTAGAGTTTGGCGTTAGCCGTCAAAAGCAGCGTTAAGGGGTCCTAACGCTGCTTTTTAACGCCCGCTGGTATTTAGAGTCAGCCAGGAAAGGGTCTACCGCTCATTTTCTTTCCGCGACTCGAGGCTACCGCAGATCCCCTTACGTCAATTGCGTATCCTATCTTTTCTATGGGATATGCCTAACGCTGGTATTACGAGTCTTGGAAGAAGTGAGCGGTAGAGCCTCTACCGACAAGACTCCTACTGTCAAAAAAAGTCAGTAGTTAAGAGTTTTATGGGCTAACGCGGGAACATAAAGCTCTTAACTACTGTGCTATAAAGTACACTAACACCCATAAACTACCTATGAACCCCTAAACCAAGGCCCCCCCCCACATCGCAAACCCTATAATAAATGGGGAAACACTCTCTAAGTCTACACCTAACACCCTAACATGAACCCGAGTCTAAACACCCCTAATCTTACACTTATTAACCCCTAATCTGCCGCCCCCACTATCGCTTACACCTGCATTATATTATTAACCCCTAATCTGCCGCTCTGGACACCGCCGCAAACTACATTATAGCTATGAACCCCTAATCTGCTGCCCCTAACATGGCCAACACCTACATTATATTTATTACCCCCTAATCTGCCCCCCCAACGTCGCTGCCACCTACCTACACTTATTGACCCCTAATCTGCCGACCGGACATCGCCGCCACTATAATAAATGTATTAAACCCTAAACCGCCGCACTCCCGCCTCGCAAACACTATAATAAATTGTATTAACCCCTAATCTGTCCTCCCTAACATCGTCGCCACCTACCTACAATTATTAACCCCTAATCTGCCGACCAGACATCGCCGCCACTATAATAAATCTATTAACCCCTAAACCGCCGCACTCCCACCTCGCAAACACTATAATAAATTGTATTAACCCCTAATCTGCCTTCCCTAACATCGCCGCCACCTAACTACAATTATTAACCCCTAATCTGCTGACCAGACCTCACCGCTACTATAATAAAGTTATTAACCCCTAAACCTAATTCTAACCCTAACCCTAACACCCCCCCTAACTTAAATATAATTTAAATAAATCTAAATAAATTTACTATAATTAAATAAATTATTCCTATTTAAAACTAAATACTTACCTATAAAATAAACCCTAATATAGCTACAATATAACTAATAGTTACATTGTAGCTATTTTAGGATTTATATTTATTTTACAGACAACTTTGTATTTATTTTAACTAGGTACAATAGCTATTAAATAGTTAATAACTATTCAATAGCTACCTAGTTAAAATAATTACAAAATTACCTGTAAAATAAATCCTAACCTAAGTTACAAATACACCTAACACTACACTATCAATAAATTAATTAAATAAATTACCTACAATTAGCTAAACTAAAATACAATTAAATAAACTAATCTATAATACAAAAAAAACAAACACTAAATTACAGAAAATAAAAAAAATTACAAGAAGTTTAAACTAATTACACTTAATCTAAGCCCCCTAATAAAATAAAAAAGCCCCCCAAAATAATAAAATGCCCTACCCTATTCTAAATTGCAAAGTAATCATCTCTTTTACCAGCCCTTAAAAGGGCTTTTTGCGGGGCATTGCCCAAAAGTAATCAGCTCTTTTACCTGTAAAAAAAATACAACCCCCCAACATTAAAACCCACCACCCACATACCCCTACTCTAACCCACCCAAACCCCCCTTAAATAAACCTAACACTAACCCCCTGAAGATCTCCCTACCTTGAGCCGAATTCTTCATCCAAGCGGAGCAAGAAGAGGTCCTCCATCCGGTAGAAGTCTTCATCCAAGCGGGGCAAGAAGAGGTCCTCCATATGGTAGAAGTCTTCATCCAAGTGGGGCAGAAGAGGTCTTCCATCCGATTGAAGTGTTCATCCAAGCGGCGTCTTCTATCTTCATCCATGCAGAGCCATCTTCTATCCAGCTGACGCAGAGCCATCCTCTTCAACCGGTGGACTAACGATGAATGACGGTTCCTTTAAGGGACGGTTCCTTAAATCAGCCAATCGGATTGACCTCGCATTCTATTGGTTGATCGGAACAGCCAATAGAATGCAAGGTCAATCCGATTGGCTGATTGGATCAGCCAATCGGATTGAACTTCAATCTGATTGGCTGATTGAATCAGCCAATCAGTATTTTTCTATCTTAATTCCGATTGGGTGATAGAATCCTATCAGCCAATCGGAATTCGAGGGACGCCAACTTGGATGATGTCCCTTAAAGGAACAGTCATTCGTCGTTAGTCCGTCAGTTGAAGAGGATGGCTCTGCGTCGGCTGGATGGAAGATGGCTCCGCTCCGCTCCGGATGGATGAAGATAGAAGACGCCGCTTGGATGAACACTTCAATCGGATGGAAGACCTCTTCTGCTCCGATTGGATGAAGACTTCTACCTGATGGAGGACCTCTTTTTGCCCCACTTAGATGAAGACTTCTACCGGATGGAGGACCTCTTCTTGCTTCGCTTGGATGAAGAATTTGGCTCGGCTGAGTGAAGACGACTCAAGGTAGGGAGATCTTCAGGGGGCAAGTGTTAGGTTTATTTAAGGGGGGTTTGGGTGTGTTAGAGTAAGGGTATGTGGGTGGTGGGTTTTAATGTTGGGGGGGTTGTATTTTTTTTGCAGGTAAAAGAGCTGATTACTTTGGGGCAATGCCCCGCAAAAAGCCCTTTTAAGAGCTGGTAAAAGAGCTGATTACTTTGTAATTTAGAATAGGGTAGGGCATTTTATTATTTTGGGGGGCTTTTTTATTTTATTAGGGGTCTTAGATTAGGTGTATTTTTTATTTTCTGTAATTTAGTTTTTGTTTTTTTGTATTATAGATTAATTTATTTAATTGTATTTTAGTTTAGCTAATTGTAGGTAATTTATTTAATTAATTTATTGATAGTGTAGTGTTAGGTGTATTTGTAGCTTAGGTTAGGATTTATTTTACAGGTAATTTTGTAATTATTTTAACTAGGTAGCTATTAAATAGTTATTAACTATTTAATAGCTATTGTACCTAGTTAAAATAAATACAAAGTTGCCTGTAAAATGAATATAAATCCTAAAATAGCTACAATGTAACTATTAGTTATATTGTAGCTATATTAAGGTTTATTTTATAGGTAAGTATTTAGTTTTAAATAGGAATAATTTATTTAATTATAGTAAATTTATTTAGATTTATTTAAATTATATTTAAGTTAGGGGGGTGTTAGGGTTAGGGTTAGAATTAGGTTTAGGGGTTAATAACTTTATTATAGTAGCGACGAGGTTCGGTCGGCAGATTAGGGGTTAATAATTGTAGGTAGGTGGCGGCAATGTTAGGGAGGGCAGATTAGGGGTTAATAAAATGTATTATAGTGTTTGCAGAGCAAGAAGAGGTCCTCCATCCGGTAGAAGTCTTCATCCAAGCGGGGCAATAAGAGGTCCTCCATCTGGTAGAAGTCTTCAACCAAGTGGGGCAGAAGAGGTCTTCCATCCGATCCAAGCGGTGTCTTCTATTTTCATCCATCCGGAGCGGAGCCATCTTCCATCCAGCCGATGCGGAGCCATCATCTTCAACCGACGGACTAACGATGAATGACGGTTCCTTTAATTAGCCAATCGGATTGACCTTGCATTCTATTGGCTGATTGGAACAGCCAATAGAATGCAAGGTCAATCCGATTGGCTGATTGGATCAGCCAATCGGATTGAACTTCAATCTGATTGGCTGATTGAATCACAGTGTTAGGTGTATTTTAGGATTTTTTACAGGTAATTTTGTAATTATTTTAACTAGGTAGCTATTAAATAGTTATTAACTATTTAATAGCTATTGTACCTAGTTAAAATAAATACAAAGTTGCCTGTAAAATAAATATAAATCCTAAAATAGCAACAATGTAACTATTAGTTATATTGTAGCTATGTTAGGGTTTATTTTATAGGTAAGTATTTAGTTTTAAATAGGAATAATTTTTTAATTATAGTAAATTTATTTAGATTTATTTAAATTATATTTAAGTTAGGGGGGTGTTAGGGTTAGAATTAGGTTTAGGGGTTAATAACTTTATTATAGTAGCGGCGAGGTTCGGTTGGCAGATTAGGGGTTAATAATTGTAGGTAGGTGGCGACGATGTTAGGGAGGGCAGATTAGGGGTAAATAAAATTTATTATAGTGTTTGCAAGGCGGGAGTGCGGTGGGTTAGGGGTTAATACATTTATTATAGTGGTGGCGAGGTCCACAGATTAGCGGTTAATAAGTGTAGGTAGGTGGCGGCGACGTTGGGGGGGGCAGATTAGGGGGTAATAAATATAATGTAGGTGTCGGCGATGTTAGGGTCAGCAGATTAGGGGTTCATAGCTATAATGTAGGTTGCGGTGGTATCCGGAGCGGCAGATTAGGGGTTAATAATATAATGCAGTTGTCAGCGATAGCGGGGGCAGTAGATTAGGGGTTAATAAGTGTAAGATTAGGGGTGTTTAGACTCGGGGTTCATGTTAGGGTGTTAGGTGTAGACTTAGAGAGTGTTTTCCCATAGGAAACAATGGGGCTGCGTTAGGAGCTGAACGCTGCTTTTTTGCAGGTGTTAGGTTTTTTTTCAGCCAGCTCAGCCCCACTGTTTCCTATGGAGATATCGTGCACGAGTACATTTTTCCAGTTTACCGCTACAGTAAGCAGCGCTGGTATTGAGGGTTGAAATAAAGCTAAATTGTGCTCAACGCTCACTTTTCTGAGGCTAACGCAGCCATTCAGACAACTCTAAATACCAGCATTGTCTTAAGGGTGTTCTCTTGGTATCCATTGTTCCAAAGTATACCTAGGTAGTCTAAGGAGCAGCAATGCACTACCAGGATCCAACAGCTGATTGGTGGCTGCACGTATTTGCCTCTGTCATGGGCTCATGTGATATATTCAGCTAGCTCCCAGCAGTACATTATTACTTCTTAAACAAAGGATACTAAGGCCTAGATTTAGAGTTCGGCGGTAAAAGGGCTGTTAACGCTCCGCGGGTTTTTTTCTGGCCGCACCATAAATTTAACTCTGGTATCGAGAGTTCAAACAAATGCTGCGTTAGGCTCCAAAAAAGGAGCGTAGAGCATTTTTACCGCAAATGCAACTCTCGATACCAGAGCTGCTTACGGACGCGGCCGGCATCAAAAACGTGCTCGTGCACGATTCTCCCATAGGAAACAATGGGGCTGTTTGAGCTGAAAAAAAACCTAACACCTGCAAAAAAGCAGCGTTCAGCTCCTAACGCAGCCCCATTGTTTCCTATGGGGAAACACTTCCTACGTCTGCACCTAACACTCTAACATGTACCCCGAGTCTAAACACCCCTAACCTTACACTTATTAACCCCTAATCTGCCGCCCACGCTATCGCTGACCCCTGCATTACACTTTTAACCCCTAATCTGCCGCTCCGTAAAACGCCGCCACCTACGTTATCCCTATGTACCCCTAATCTGCTGCCCTAACATCGCCGACCCCTATGTTATATTTATTAACCCCTAATCTGCCCCCCACAACGTCGCCGACACCTACCTACACTTATTAACCCCTAATCTGCCGAGCGGACCTGAGCGCTACTATAATAAAGTTATTAACCCCTAATCCGCCTCACTAACCCTATCATAAATAGTATTAACCCCTAATCTGCCCTCCCTAACATCGCCGACACCTACCTTCAATTATTAACCCCTAAACTTCCGATCGGAGCTCACCGCTATTCTAATAAATGGATTAACCCCTAAAGCTAAGTCTAACCCTAACACTAACACCCCCCTAAGTTAAATATAATTTTTATCTAACGAAATAAATTAACTCTTATTAAATAACTTATTCCTATTTAAAGCTAAATACTTACCTGTAAAATAAATACTAATATAGCTACAATATAAATTATAATTATATTATAGCTATTTTAGGATTAATATTTATTTTACAGGCAACTTTGTAATTATTTTTAACCAGGTACAATAGCTATTAAATAGTTAAGAACTATTTAATAGTTACCTAGTTAAAATAATAACAAATTTACCTGTAAAATAAATCCTAACCTAAGTTATAATTAAACCTAACACTACCCTATCAATAAAATAATTAAATAAACTACCTACAATTACCTACAATTAACCTAACACTACACTATCAATAAATTAATTAAACACAATTGCTACAAATAAATACAATTAAATAAACTAGCTAAAGTACAAAAAATAAAAAAGAACTAAGTTACAGAAAATAAAAAAATATTTACAAACATAAGAAAAATATTACAACAATTTTAAACTAATTACACCTACTCTAAGCCCCCTAATAAAATAACAAAGCCCCCCAAAATAAAAAATTCCCTACCCTATTCTAAATTAAAAAGGTTACAAGCTCTTTTACCTTACCAGCCCTGAACAGGGCCCTTTGCGGGGCATGCCCCAAGAATTTCAGCTCTTTTGCCTGTAAAAGAATAAATACAATACCCCCCCCAACATTACAACCCACCACCCACATACCCCTAATCTAACCCAAACCCCCCTTAAATAAACCTAACACTAAGCCCCTGAAGATCTTCCTACCTTGTCTTCACCATCCAGGTATCACCGATCCGTCCTGGCTCCAAGATCTTCATCCAACCCAAGCGGGGGTTGGCGATCCATAATCCGGTGCTCCAAAGTCTTCCTCCTATCCGGCAAGAAGAGGACATCCGGACCGGCAAACATCTTCTCCAAGCGGCATCTTCGATCTTCTTCCATCCGGTGCGGAGCGGGTCCATCTTGAAGCAGGCGACGCGGATCCATCCTCTTCTTCCGATGTCTCCCGACTAATGACGGTTCCTTTAAGGGACGTCATCCAAGATGGCGTCCCTCGAATTCCGATTGGCTGATAGGATTCTATCAGCCAATCGGAATTAAGGTAGGAATTTTCTGATTGGCTGATGGAATCAGCCAATCAGAATCAAGTTCAATCCGATTGGCCGATCCCATCAGCCAATCAGATTGAGCTCGCATTCTATTGGCTGATCGGAACAGCCAATAGAATGCGAGCTCAATCTGATTGGCTGATTGGATCAGCCAATCGGATTGAACTTGATTCTGATTGGCTGATTCCATCAGCCAATCAGAAAATTCCTACCTTAATTCCGATTGGCTGATAGAATCCTATCAGCCAATCGGAATTCGAGGGACGCCATCTTGGATGACGTCCCTTAAAGGAACCGTCATTAGTCGGGAGACATCGGAAGAAGAGGATGGATCCGCGTCGCCTGCTTCAAGATGGACCCGCTCCGCACCGGATGGAAGAAGATCGAAGATGCCGCTTGGAGAAGATGTTTGCCGGTCCGGATGTCCTCTTCTTGCCGGATAGGAGGAAGACTTTGGAGCACCGGATTATGGATCGCCAACCCCCGCTTGGGTTGGATGAAGATCTTGGAGCCAGGACGGATCGGTGATACCTGGATGGTGAAGACAAGGTAGGAAGATCTTCAGGGGCTTAGTGTTAGGTTTATTTAAGGGGGGTTTGGGTTAGATTAGGGGTATGTGGGTGGTGGGTTGTAATGTTGGGGGGGGGGTATTGTATTTATTCTTTTACAGGCAAAAGAGCTGAAATTATTGGGGCATGCCCCGCAAAGGGCCCTGTTCAGGGCTGGTAAGGTAAAAGAGCTTGTAACCTTTTTAATTTAGAATAGGGTAGGGAATTTTTTATTTTGGGGGGCTTTGTAATTTTATTAGGGGGCTTAGAGTAGGTGTAATTAGTTTAAAATTGTTGTAATATTTTTCTTATGTTTGTAAATATTTTTTTATTTTCTGTAACTTAGTTCTTTTTTATTTTTTGTACTTTAGCTAGTTTATTTAATTGTATTTATTTGTAGCAATTGTGTTTAATTAATTTATTGATAGTGTAGTGTTAGGTTAATTGTAGGTAATTGTAGGTAGTTTATTTAATTATTTTATTGATAGGCTAGTGTTAGGTTTAATTATAACTTAGGTTAGGATTTATTTTACAGGTAAATTTGTTATTATTTTAACTAGGTAACTATTAAATAGTTCTTAACTATTTAATAGCTATTGTACCTGGTTAAAATAATTACAAAGTTGCCTGTAAAATAAATATTAATCCTAAAATAGCTATAATATAATTATAATTTATATTGTAGCTATATTAGGATTTATTTTACAGGTAAGTATTTAGCTTTAAATAGGAATAAGTTATTTAATAAGAGTTAATTTATTTCGTTAGATAAAAATTATATTTAACTTAGGGGGGTGTTAGTGTTAGGGTTAGACTTAGCTTTAGGGGTTAATCCATTTATTAGAATAGCGGTGAGCTCCGATCGGAAGTTTAGGGGTTAATAATTGAAGGTAGGTGTCGGCGATGTTAGGGAGGGCAGATTAGGGGTTAATACTATTTATGATAGGGTTAGTGAGGCGGATTAGGGGTTAATAACTTTATTATAGTAGCGCTCAGGTCCGCTCGGCAGATTAGGGGTTAATAAGTGTAGGCAGGTGTCGGCGACGTTGAGGGGGGCAGATTAGGGGTTAATAAATATAATACAGGGGTCGGCGGGGTTAGGGGCAGCAGATTAGGGGTACATAAATATAACGTAGGTGGCGGTCGGCAGATTAGGGGTTAAAAATTTTAATCGAGTGGCGGCGGTGTGGGGGGACCTCGGTTTAGGGGTACATAGGTAGTTTATGGGTGTTAGTGTACTTTAGGGTACAGTAGTTAAGAGCTTTATAAACCGGCGTTAGCCAGAAAGCTCTTAACTCCTGCTATTTTCAGGCGGCTGGAATCTTGTCGTTAGAGCTCTAACGCTCACTTCAGAAACGACTCTAAATACCAGCGTTAGAAAGATCCCATTGAAAAGATAGGCTACGCAAATGGCGTAGGGGGATCTGCGGTATGGAAAAGTCGCGGCTGAAAAGTGAGCGTTAGACCCTTTAATCACTGACTCCAAATACCAGCGGGCGCCCAAAACCAGCGTTAGGAGCCTCTAACGCTGGTTTTGACGGCTACCGCCGAACTCTAAATCTAGGCCTAAGAAAATTAAGCAGATTTGATAATAGCAGTAAATTGGAAAGTGGTTTAAAATTGTATGTTCTACCTGAATCATAAAATAAATATTTTGGGTTTTATTAAGTGGTTAATGAGAAGGTACAAATTGTCTTATTTTTGCATTGAAGCTTACTTTAAAGTATCATGTGATCTGGCCCACTGATTTAACCTCAAGGAGCAATTGTACTTACCTAACATATGCTAACATATTCTATACTCATTTATGTGTTTTTCTATCATTGCATTGGTTTAATTGTAATATAATACATTAGTGGATTGTAGATTATGGGTATAATTGTATATGCATTTATATAATATGATTTAATTAGTAATAATTCACAATGTTCGGATAGCAAAGTTCTTTATGGTCACATTATTGGCGCCTGCACTTCTGTTTTTATATGTATTTAGAAAATGTCTTAAAATCCCAAAACATTTGCAAATATGTTACAACTGTCACACACAAGCATAGTGTCAGAAAATAATAGTTAATTAGACATAGTCAGCACTGTGGTATATTTAGGTTTAACATTTGTAAAATAAAGAAAAAGAAAAAGTGAGTATTCCTAATAAGAACACCAAAAAGTCTAGAATACTAATATATATATATATTAGAATATATGCTAGGGAATCACTGGGGCATCACACAACTTTGTCATTTGAAAGTTGCACAAAAGATTATTTAAGGCAAATGTTTACTTCAAAACATATCACAAAACATTAAAATCCCTAATAGATCCCTCACTGAAAGGGAAGTAGCCGACTACTTATAAATGTATATATGGTGCACCACAATAAAAGTTCCAAAGATAGTATAGCCAATCCAGCTTGATTAACATATTAAAGTGGCCACACAAGTAAAGCCAGATCTTCCCATCAACATGAATCCATAAACCCGGCTAATGTAGAGGGCAATAAAAAACAATTTATAATACCTGGGTTGTTCTAAACCCCTAGGGGGCACTAGTATCCCAACACAATAGGAACTAATACATACAACTGAAAGCGACAGCAATGTATATACAATATAGAATTGAATAATATGGTTCAAATAAAGTCCACCATATATATAAAAGAAAAAAATAATAAAAATGAGGTAGTCCAAAACAATATTTGCAAATGCAGTGGGTGTTCAACAACACACGATATAGCTGCTCCACTTAAAAGTTCCCAGCTGGGTCTTGATGCAAATCTATAAGTGTCCAAAAGACAAAAGTGGGTGCTTCATGTGTATATCAGCTTGCCAACCAAATATTATATAACCAGATACACAGGGTACTCACATATGGTTGCAGCACTCAATGGTGCGGATAGGAGCATACTGGAAATTCTCAGTGCTCCAGTTTACTGAACTCCGGCTGCTGGTCTCACAAAACAATGCAGGTATTCGAAAAGGATCAGCACTCCCAAATGTGATTTAATTTAAAATCTAATTTTAATATAAAACTATAAAAGTGCACAACAAATGGGGTTACAACAATCTCATGTAAACACCCTTTTTTATTAGGGTTTTCAAATTAGATTGTTGTAACCCCATTTGTACCCTGTGTATCTATCTATATACTATTTGGTTGGCAAACTGAAATACACATGAAGCGCCCTCTCTTGTCTTTTTGGACACTTATAGAAAAACTATTTGCAGCAATTCCCGGTGGGAACCCGCCATGAATCCTATCACGGTTGGGCTGTTTGATGTATTAGGAGCAGAACTAAGGTTATAGAGGATCATGGTACAGGAATACCAGGTACTGGGGTTAAGACTGGAGGGGGCAGATGACACTCTGACGACAGTGTCTTCGAACAAGTGGACGGTGCATTTGTATCCTCTGAGGCTCAGATGTTTTATTGCCCTCTACATTAGCCGGGTTTATGGATTGATGTTGATGGGAAGATCTGGCTTTGCTTGTGTGGCCACTTTAACATTTTAAGCAAGGTGGATTGATCCATGGAACTTTTATTGTGGTGCGCTTCTATACATTTATAAGTAGCCAGCTACTTCCCTTTCAGTGAGGGACCCATTAGGGACTTAATGTTTTGTAATATGTTTTAAATGAGCATTTGCAATAAATAATCTTTTGTGCAAAAAGATGTAATGTCCCAGTGATTGACTAGCAGAGTGCTCTATTTTAGAATTTTGAGGAACACTCCCTTTTCTTTTTTCTTTTAATAATGACATGCTTTCTAGTGTGCACCTGCTTGTTCTTTTGGTATTGTTTAATGTTTGAGGTGAGCAACCTTGTATTTTATATTTTTTCATATTTAGGTTTCAAACTGCACTTGGTACAGAGAAAACTGTTGCACCTATCCCCTCACCTCCCACCTCTGCCTGCTCATCCTATATAATAATTGGCCAAGTATGTTTGTCAGATGCAGTCATGCGCAGTAGAGACTGCACGTGACTAACATACCTGGCCTTCAGCTGCAGAGTAGTGCGCACTGCGGGAGCTGCCTGGTTGGGGCGTGACCGGCGTCGGGCATACCGTGATGGGGCGTGGCCGGCGGGCGTGGCAGTCATGACGAGGGGGCGTGGCCTACGGGCGTGATGAGGGGCGTGGCCGACGGGCGTGATGAAGGACGTGGTCTCGCGGGAGCGCGCGGGAGGGGCGTGGCCGGCGGGAGAGACCAAAACAGAGGAAGGAAGGAAAGAAAGCGAGCAGCAGAGGGGGGAAGAGCAAAAGAGGGAGAGAGAGTGCAAAAGAGTGGGAGAGAAAGAGGGGGAGAGAGAGGGGGGAGAGAGAGCTCAAAAGAGAGGGGGGAGAGAGAGAGCTCAAAAGAGAGGGGGGAGAGATTAAAAGAGAGGTGGGAGAGAGAGCGCAAAAGAGGGAGAGAGAGAGAGCGCAAAAGAGGGGGAGAGAGCGCAAGAGAGGGGGAGAGAGCACTAGAGAGAGAGAGAGCGCACAAAAGAGGGGGAGAGAGAGAGTTCAAAAGAGAGGGGGGAGAGAGAGCGCAAAATAGAGGGGGGAGAGAGAGCGCAAAAGAGAGGGGGGAGAGTTTAAAAGAGAGCGCAAAAGAGGGGGGAGAGAGCGCAAAAGAGAAGGGGGAGACAGAGTGCAAAAGAGGGAGAGAGAAAGCAAAAGAGGGAGAGAGAGAGCACAAAAGAGAGGGGGAGAGAGCACAAAAGAGAGGGGGAGAGAGCGTAAAAAAGAGGGGGAGAGAGCGCAAGGGGGAGAAAGCACAAAAGAGAGGGGGAGAGAGCGCAAAAAAGAGGGGGGGGAGAGCGCAAAAAAGAGGGGGGAGAGAGTGCAAAAAAGAGGGGGGAGAGAGCGCAAAAGAGTGGGGGGAGAGAGAGAGAGAGCTCAAAAGAGAGGGGGGAGAGAGAGCTCAAAAGAGAGGGGAGGGGAGAGAGAGTTTAAAAGAGAGGGGGGAGAGAGAGTGCACAAAAGAGGGGGAGAGAGAGTGCAAAAGAGAGGGGAGAGAGCACAAAAGAGAAGGTGGAGAGAGCGCAAAAGAGGGGAAGAGAGAGTGCAAAAGAGGGGAAGAGAGAGCAAAAGAGAGGGGGAGAGAGAGAGCAAAAGAGAGGGGAAGAGAGAGCAAAAGAGAGGGGGGGAGAGAGAGCAAAAGAGAGGGGGAGAGAGAGCAAAAGAGAGGGGGGGAGAGAGAGACCGCAAAAGAGGGGGGAGAGAGAGAGCAAAAGAGGGGGGAGAGAGAGCAAAAGAGGGGGGGAGAGAGAGAGCAAAAGAGGGGGGAGAGAGCAAAAGAGGGCGAGAGAGAGCAAGAGGGGGGAGAGAGCAGATGAGGGGGGGAAGAGAGAGAGCGAGCAAAAGAGGGGAGAGGGAGCAAAAGAGGTGGGAGAGAGAGAGCAAAAGAGGGGGAGAGAGAGCACAAGAGGGGAGAGAGAGAGCAAAAAAGGGGAGAGAGAGAGCGCAAAAGAGGGGGGAGAGTGCAAATTAAGGGGGAGAGAGAGAACTCAAAAGAGAGGGGGGGAGAGAGAGAGAGCGCAAAAGAGAGGGGGGAGAGAGAGGGAGCAAGGGTTGGAACCGCGGTACCTAAAAAATTGGCCCGTGTACACGGGCTTTAGGACTAGTTTATATAATAATTTCACATATGTATTTCTACTAAGTGAATAGATAGTAAGTAACATCCTACTGCTAAACTCACAGATAGCAATGATTAAGTGGTGATTCATTCTTATGGCAGGCACGTATAAATTGTTGATTTACCCTTAATGACACCAAAAAATTTAGAGGGATTTTTTAACTCCCCCTTTCACAAAAATCTGATTATATTCTCCAGGGATCTTTAATAATGGCTGTGACTTTAGTGTGGATTTTAAATGGCGCCTACATTTAGTGATGTCGAGCGGACATGATTTGCAGTAATAAATCATGTCCACTCGACTGATAGTAAATCTACCCCTTAGAATTATTTTTAAGTGGCCAGTTACAGTCTTTCTCAATTTGATAAATAACATATTTAAAGGGCCACTAAACCCAAAATCTTTCTTTCATGATTCAGATAGAGAATAGAAATTTAAACAACATTACAATTTACTTCCATTATTTATTTTGCTTCATTTTTTAAATATCCTTAGTTGAAGAAAAAGCAATGCACATGGTGAGCCAATCACACAAGGCTTCTATGTGCAGCAACCAATCAGCAGCTAGTGAGCATATCTAGATATGCTTTTCATCAAAGAATATCAAGAAAATAAAACAAATTAGATAATATAAGTAAATTAGAAAGATGTTTAAAATTGCATTCTCTTTCTAAATCATAAAAGAAAAAATGTGGGTGGCATGTCCCTTTAAATGTGTTTCATAATATGTAAAATGTAAACAGGATTTGATTTCCAGAACAACAAATAACTTACATTTTTACTTTAGATTCCACTGGTTGTAAGTATGAGACATATTTCCCACGATTATTGTCTACATCCATGTTAAGTTGATGACTGCAAAAGAGAACACAAATAACAATAAAGGGTTTCTAGAAAAGAATGAATGTACTTTGTTATTGGTTACAATGCATTCCATAGGAATCAGTACTTTGCTATACAAAATTCTGCATAAAAGCCTATGGGGATTTTTGTATATAAATGATATGGAAACATTTTATTCTCAAAAACGTATTGTAGTATGGAATTGGAAATTAGCTCCTTGTATGGTGTAAAAATTACTCTGAGGCAGACAAGGTAAAATCAGAGATTTTGTACAAATAGATTGCATGATAGTACCAAAATACAAAATTGCCTATTATGTATCTTAAACATTATTATTGTTGAATTTTGTGAGTTTTTTAAAAAAAAGATTAAAAAATTATTGAAGGCAGCATATTAAACTATATGACAAAAGCTTTTCAGTTCCTATACAGTTTATTTTTAAAACTCTTCTACAAAATAATAATATATGACATTTTGAATTAAAGACCTAACCATTTAATAACAAAAACTACTCTGTGTTCATTTTCTTATTACACTAACCAATTAGAGCAATCTTATGTCATCTGGTCAATTTATTTAACATTTTTCAAGTATAATAGTGATTGAAAAACTCAATACACTTTTCCACATTACAGTCTCAAAGATGTTAAAAATATTCTCCTTGTACGCTAAGTTGACATCAAGGCCCCCATTTATTAAGTTGCGTATGCAGCTCTGGGGGCCAATCACTGCAGACTCGCATGAGCAAGCCTGCAGCCAAAAGATAGGAAGCAGTGGTCATCAGATGTCAGCTTCCTAACCAGTATGTCGGCTATTAGCTGGCGAATAAAATCACCCCGGGTAAATGGGGGCACAAGTGTGCATGCACATAAAACCAGTTATTTTGACTTTTCCTGGTTTTTGTTGTTGTTTTTTTTTTTTGCAAAACATGGACAAATTAACCTTTAAAAAACTATAGCCAAAATCCATCTTAACATATTTTTCTGCAGGTTATAGATTCTCAAAGCTCGAAATGGAATAACAAAATATTATTTTTTCCCAAAACATAAATATATAAAAAAAAATCACTTCAACATTTCCAATATTCCAAGGCATATTTCCTTGAAGGAACAGGAAAGTCAAAATTAAACCTAAATTAATTGTATAGAGCATTACATTTTAAGCAACTTTCTAATTTATTTCTATTTTCAATTTAGCTTAGTTCTCTTGTTATTATTTGTTAAAAAGTAATCCTATATGAGTTTGGGAGCATGCATGTGCCTTTAGCCATTTGGCAGCAGTGTTTGCTTCAATGTTAGTAGCAATTGTTATACATATTGCAAACACTGCTGCCATAGACTGATAAGACACATGCATACAGCCTACTCTTTAACAAAGGATAAAAGAACAAAGCAAATTTGATAATACACTCGCCCTTTAACTCTCTTTATCCCTACACAAAATAATGTATAACATGTTAATTAAGGTCTTTGTACTTTAATATGAATTGATTCTTTCCCCTCAGAATCGAAGCTATTTGTCTTACTATACAGACCCACACAATATTATTGATAAAAAAAAATAATAATTTCATGAACACACCTTCTGTATAGAAAATACCATTTGCAAGACAATTAAATAGTGTATTGACCAAGGTTCTATTTACAATTGAAAAACAAGGCACAAAGATAAACGTTACATAATCTCTGTGTGGGCAAATCTGTTTTGTGCTGTACAAGGTCACTCGTAGTCTTAACAATGTGAGGTCTTAAAGTGTTTTGTTTTGCAAAAAATATATAAAAAAAGCTATTTACTATGTACTATCAATACTATTAATGCTCACCTCTCGAGTAAACACCCTCCATCATGGATCTGTTCTAATGTATGTTGAAGTCTTCTTACTTCTTCCTATAAATGTTGAGAAACAAAATTAATGGCATTGTTCTAAATGCTTGAAACACTGTAGCATTTGTATGATGTGTGCTTGCCCATTCCATTTGTACCAGTACTTATAATATATTATAATAATATGAATGAAATCAAAAATGTAAAAACATTTCTTTCAAGTAATTGGCAAGAGTCCATGAGCTAGTGACGTATGGGATATACAATCCTACCAGGAGGGGCAAAGTTTCCCAAACCTCAAAATGCCTATATATACACCCCTCACCACACCCACAATTCAGTTTTACAAACTTTGCCTCCTATGGAGGTGGTGAAGTAAGTTTGTGTTTAGATTCTACGTTGATATGCGCTTCTCAGCATTTTGAAGCCCGATTCCTCTCAGAGTACAGCAAATGTCAGAGGGTTGTGAAGGGAGTATCACCTATTGAGTGCAATGGTTTTCCTCACGGAAGATCTATTTCATAGGTTCTCTGTTATCGGTTGTAGAGATTAATCTCCTACCTCCCTTATTTAGATTGACGATATACTCTCATATACCATTACCTCTACTGATAACTGTTTCAGTACTGGTTTGGCTATCTGCTATATATGGATGGGTGTCTTACGGTAAGTATGTTTTCATTACTTAAGACACTCTCAGCTATGGTTTGGCACTTTATGTATTAATATAAAGTTCTAAATATATGTATTGTACTTATATTTGCTATGAGTCAGGTTTATGTATATTTCCTTTTGCAGACTGTTAGTTTCATATTTGGGAAAAGCATATTTAGGGGAAAAAAAAATTCTTACCTGGAGTATAGTCTTTTTTCTATTGACTGTTTTCTCTTTAAATTTCGCAGGCAAAATTAGGCTTGCAAGGGCGCAAAATGTTGAAGTTTATTGCGTCATTCTTGGCACGAGAATTTTTTTGGCGCAAAGTTACGTCTGATGAGGCAAATTCATCTTAGTTGACGCCGAGTTCCTTGCACAAGGTTGCGTTGTCAATGACGTGAGTGTGTCATTTCCGGATGTTGTTAGCACCAAAATATTTTCAGTTACGTTGTGCGTCATACTTGGCGCCAAATAATTTCATTATTTAAAACCCCATTCCTATGTGCCTCTTGCCTTTTTCTATGTTAGAGGGCTATGCTGTTTGCATTTTTTTCCCATTCCTGAAACTGCCATATAAGGAAATTGATCATTTTGCTTTATATATTGTTTTTTCTCTTACATTTGCAAGATGTCTCAATCTGATCCTGTCTCAGAAACCACTGTTGGAACCCTGCTGCCTGATAACAGTTCTACCAAAGCAAAGTGCATTTGTTGTAAATTTGTGGAAATTATATCTCCAGCTGTGGTATGTAATAGTTTTTATGATAAGCTTTTACATGCAGAGAATGTGTCCATCAGTAATAGTACTATGCCTGTTGTTCCTTCAACATCTAATGTACAAGATATACCTGTGAATATAAAATATTTTATTGCTGATGTGATACAGAAGGCTTTGTCTGCCATCCCACCTTCTAATAAACGTAAAAGGTATTTTAAAACTTCTCATAAAGTTGATGAAATTTCTAATGACCGACAACATACTGAATTATCCTCATCTGACGAGGATCTTTCTGATTCAGAAGTTCCTTCCTCAGATATTTACACTGACAAATCTACTTATTTATTTAAAATGGAGTATATTCGTTCCTTGTTAAAAGAAGTGTTGATTACATTGGATATTGAGGAAACTAGTCCTCTTGATATTAAAACTAGTAAACATTTAAATTCTGTTTATAAACCTCCTGTGGTTACTCCAGAGGTTTTTCCAGTTCCTGGTGCTATTTCTGATATGATTTATAAGGAATGGAATAGGCCTGGTACTTCTTTTATTCCTTCTTCAAGGTTTAAAAAATTGTATCCTTTGCCAGCAGTTAGATTGGAGTTTTGGGAAAAGATCCCCAAAGTTGATGGGGCTATTTCTACTCTTGCTAAACGTTCTACTATTCCTATGGAAGATAGTACTTCTTTTAAAGACCCTTTAGATAGGAAACTTGAATCTTATCTAAGGAAAGCTTATTTATATTCTGGTCATCTCCTCAGGCCTGCCATTTCTATGGCTGATGTTGCAGCTGCATCAACTTTTTGGTTGGAAAGTTTAGCGCAACAGGAAATGGATCCTGATTTGTCTAACATTGTTCGCTTGCTTCAACATGCTAATCATTTTATTTGTGATATCATCAAAACTGATGTTAAATCTATGTCTTTAGCTATTTTAGCTAGAAGAGCTTTGTGGCTTACATATTGGAATGCTGACATGGTATCTAAGTATAGATTACTATCTCTTTTTTTCCAAGATAATAAGTTATTTGGTTCTCAGTTGGATTCGATTATTTCAACTGTCATTGGGGGGAAGGGAGTTTTTTTGCCTCAGGATAAAAGACCTAAGGGTAATTCTAAATCTTCTAACTGCTTTTGTTCCTTTCGATAAAATAAGGAACAGCAACCTAATCCTTCCCCCAAAGAATATGGTTCCAATTGGAAACCTTCTTCAAGTTGGAGTAAATCCAAACCATTTAAGAAACCAAAGCCAGCCCCCAAGTCTGCATGAAGGTACGGCCCTCATTCCAGCTCAGCTGGTAGGGGGCAGATTAAGATTCTTCCAAAACATTTGGGCAGATTCTGTCCAAAATCATTGGATTCAGAGTATTGTCTCTCAAGGGTACCGAATAGGATTCAGAGTAAGACCTCCTGTGAGAAGGTTTTTTTCTCTTACACATCCCAGTAAATCCAGTAAAGGCTCAAGCTTCTCTGAAGTGTGTTTCAGACCTGGAGCTTTCAGGGGTAATCATACCAGTTCCTTTTCAAGAACAGGGTCTGGGGTTTTATTCAAATCTATTCATTGTCCCAAAGAAAGAAAATTATTTCAGGCCAGTTCTGGATCTGAAAATTTTGAATCGTTATGTAAGTGTGCCAACTTTCAAAATGGTGACTATAAGGACTATTCGGCCTTTTGTTCAGCAGGGCATTATATTACAGGATGCTTATCTTCATATTCCGATTCATCCAGACCATTATCAGTTTCTGAGATTCTTTTTTCTAGACAAGCATTACCAATTTGTTGCTCTTCCGTTTGACCTAGCGACAGCTCCACAAATCTTTTCAAAGGTTCTCGTGCCCTACTCTCTGTAATCAGAGAACAGGGTATTGCGGTATTTCCTTATTTGGATGATATCTTGGTACTAGCTCAGTATTTACATTCAGCAGAATCTCACACAAATCAACTAGTGTTGTTTCTTCAAAGACATGGTTGGAGTATCAATTTACCAAAAAATTCTTTGATTCCTCAGACAAGGGTCACCTTTTTAGGTTTCCAGATAGAGTCAGTGTCCATTGTCTCTATCAGACAAGAGACGATTAAAATTGGTTTCAGCTTGTCGGAACCTTCAGTCTCAGTCATTCCCTTCAGTGGCTATGTGCATGGAAGTTTTAGGTCTCATGACTGCAGCATTAGACGTGATCCCCTTTGCTCATTTTCATATGAGACCTCTCCAGCTTTGTATGCTGAACCAATGTTGCAGGGATTATACAAAGATATCACAATTATTATCCTTAAATCCCAATGTTCGACACTCTCTGACTTGGTGGTTAGATCACCATCGTATAGCTCAAGGGGCCTCTTTTGTTCATCCAACCTGGACTGTGATCACAACAGATTCAAGTCTTTCAGGTTGGGGAGCTGTCTGGGGATCTCTGACAGCACAAGGGGTTTGGAAACCTCAAGAGGCGAGGTTACCAATCAATATTTTAGAACTCTGTGCTATCTTCAGGGCTTTTCCGGTGTGGCCTCTGTTAAAGAGAGAACCATTCATTTGTTTTCAGACAATATCACAACTGTGGCATATGTCAATCATCAGGGTGGGACTCGAGAATCCCCAAGCCATGAAAGAAGTATCTTGGATACTTGCTTAGGTGGAATCCAGCTCCTGTCTAATTTCTGTGGTTCATATCCCAGGTATAGACAATTGGGAAGTGGATTATCTCAGCAGTCAGACTTTACATCCGGGGGAGTGGTCACTCCATCCAGATGTGTTTTCTCAGATTGTTCAGATGTGGGGTCTTCCAGAAATAGATCTGATGGCTTCCCATCTAAACAAGAATCTTCCCAGGTACCTGTCCAGGTCGAGGGATCCTCAGGCAGAAGCAGTGGATACGTTAGCAGTTCCTTGGTGTTACCAACCTGCTTATATCTTCCCACCACTAGTTCTTCTTCCAAAAGTGATTTCCAAAATCATCATGGAACAATTGTTTGTGTTGCTGGTAGCTCCAGCATGGCCTCACAGGTTTTGGTATGTGGATCTTGTTCGGATGTCCAGCTGCCAACCTTGGCCACTTCCATTAAGGCTAGACCTTCTGTTGCAAGGTCTGTTTTTCCATCAGGATCTCAAATCATTAAAGTTGAAGGTATGGAAATTTAACGCCTAGTGCTTAGTCATAGAGGTTTCTCTGACTCAGTGATTAATACTATGTTACAGGCTCGTAAATCTGTTTCTAGGAAGATTTATTATCGAGTTTGGAAGACTTATATTTCATGGTGTTCTTCTCATAAATTCTCCTGGCATTCTTTTAGAATTCCTAGAATTTTACAGTTTCTTCAGGATGGTTTGGATAAAGGTTTGTCTGCAAGTTCTTTAAAGGGACAAATCTCTGCTCTTTCTGTTTTATTTCACAGAAAGATTGCTAAGCTTCCTGATATTCACTGTTTTGTTCAGGCTTTGGTCCGTATCAAGCCTGTCATTAAATCAATCTCTCCTCCTTGGAGTCTTAATTTGGTTTTGAAGGCCTTACAGGCTCCTCCTTTTGAGCCTATGCATTCTTTGGACATTAAACTACTTTCTTGGAAAGTGTTGTTCCTTTTTGGCAATCTCTTCTGCTAGAAGAGCTTCTGAATGATCTGCTCTTTCTTGTGAATCTCCTTTTCTGGTTCTCCATCAGGATAAGGCAGTTTTGCGGACTTCATTCAAATTCTTACCTAAGGTTGTGAATTCTAACAACATTAATAGAGAAATTGTTGTCCCTTCTTTGTGTCCTAATCCTAAGAATTTGTTGGAGAAATCCTTGCATTCTTTGGATATGGTAAGAGCTTTGAAATATTATGTTGAAGCTACTAAAGATTTCAGGAAGACTTCTAGTTTATTTGTTATCTTTTCTGGTTCTAGGAAAGGTCAGAAGGCTTAAGCCATTTTCTTGGCATCTTGGTTAAAGCTTTTGATTCATCAGGCTTATTTGGAGTCGGGTCAGGCCCCGCCTCAGAGAATTACAGCTCATTCTACTAGATCAGTCTCCACGTTGTGGGCTTTTAAGAATGAAGCTTCAGTTGATCAGATTTGCAAAGAAGCAACTTGGTCTTCTTTGCATACATTTACTAAATTCTACCGTTTTGATGTATTTGCTTCTTCTGAAGCAGTTTTTGGTAGAAAAGTTCTTCAGGCAGCTGTTTCAGTTTGATTCCTCTGCTTATGTTTTAATTTTTTTTCTTTCATTTATGAGAAAAACTTATTTTTTTGGTTGTGGATTTAATTTTCTCAGTGGAAAATGGCTGTTATTATTTTATCCCTCCCTCTCTAGTGACTCTTGTGTGGAGTTCCACATCTTGGGTATTTCTATCCCATACGTCACTAGCTCATGGACTCTTACCAATTACATGAAAGAAAACATAATTTATGTAAGAACTTACCTGATAAATTAATTTCTTTCATATTGGCAAGAGGCCATGAGACCCACCCTTTTTATGGTGGTTATGATTTTTTTGTATAAAGCACAATATTTCCAAATTCCTTTGTTGATGCTTTTTACTCCTTTCTTTTTCACCCCACTACTTGGCTATTTGTTAAACTGAATTGTGGGTGTGGTGAGGGGTGTATTTATAGTCATTTTGAGGTTTGGGAAACATTGCCCCTCCTGATAGGATTGTATATACCATACGTCACTAGCTCATGGACTCTTGCCAATATGAAAGAAACAAATTTATCAGCTAAGTTCTTACATAAATTATGTTTTTTAGTTTTAATAAAAATAGATTTATATATTGAAGGCCAAATTACAAGTGGAGCGCTAAATATTGCTTTCTTGAGATCTAATCTCTGGTTAATTTTTGAAGCTCTAATTACTACCGCAAGTTCATGGTAGCAATTACCAGCCACTTGTAATGGCTGGTTATTTATCAAATTTGCCTGTTTGCTGACGCACAATAATTTAGTGCTCCACTTATAATCTAGTCCAAAATGTTGTAGTTATGCATAATAAAATAACTATGCAATGTACTTCCATGATTTATTTCCCTCTGAAAATTGACTTTTCAAGGCTAACCCTGCTACATAGCTTACTCTAACTGGTTTTAACAGATAACAAAACAATGTACTTTATATTAACATTATGATATTGAATAGCCTAGTCTGTTGTCGGTAGACTAAAGCCTAGATTGGCTCCTCTAAATAAAGCAAATGGTGGCTAGAGTTTGGCTATTGACAAACAATTGCGGCAAACAAGATGTTAATTTGTTTTAATAATGTTTAGACTTGGCTGAAATTATTCTGCAGGAACACAATGGAAATGTCTTCTAATTACAAGATATTTACTGCCCCCTTAAACAAATATATTTGCCAGTAAAAGTAATTTGCCAAATATATTGAGATGTAGTGAGATGATCAGCTTATTAATGAGGACATCAATCAGCCAACAGTCTATAACCATTACCACCTTGGCCTGTCCTTGTCACAAGTTAATTTGCGCTCATATATTTTTTTTGCCTTTCACCCATAACTATAACCCTCTGAGAGTAGAAAGCAAAGTACTGCAAAAAATGTCTTTGTTAGAATGTAATCACTTCACAGAACTTGACCTTAATCATTTTATTCAAAGCATTGTGCACACTATTCTCATTTATGTAATTTCTTTCTATAATTGCTGCTTAACCCAACATCCAACACAATTTCTTAGTGGATTATCCATTTTCTCTTGTGTTTGAATAAAGAACTTGGATACATATGAAGAATGGAGACATTTGACAAGTAGATTTTCCTTGCCCTATTAAAATTATTCTTTTCATATTTAAAATGTCTGCATCTATCAAGATATTCTCAGTCCCTTCGGAACAAATGAGTGACACTAGGATAAGATTGACAGCCAGTGAGGCTAAGGAAGTTAAATTATTTAAATGTATACATGCCTAAAGTAATGATATTTTAAATGGAGTTTATGTTTAATTAAAGATAATTAGAAATAAAATATTAGTCTGCACAAATGGTGTTCTAATAAAAAAATAAACTGGAACAGGTGGTCTAATTAAATAATATTTATTATAAACAGGAAATAGTAAAAATAACATTTCTGATATTTATTTTAGAATACCAAAAAACCCCATACAATAGTGATTTCTCTTTATAGCTATATTAATATGTAATACCTTGTGTGTTCCATATTGTGGTCAATAGAATATTCATGGAAACAAAAAATCTGTCAGCTTTCCCTTTACAGAAATAAAAGGAAATTCTGAGAGTAATGTTGGATGTCTTTATACAGCCCATAAATCTACTCCTGTTTGCATTTGATATGAGTTCCTAAGGGTAAAATGCATCTAAAACAAATAGATTTTGACTTTTCTCTGAGATATCATACAGTTAGGCATCATAAGACATTATTTATAGGGCAGTAATGAGAAAACTACAATAACATGTAGTAAGTGTTTGAATAATTTAAATGTGTAGCAGTCAGAAAATCTATACTAATTTCAGTTTTGCACCATTGAACATGAAGTATTGATTATTGCTCAATTTCAGCTAAATTTATGAAGCTAGCTATGTTGGTGAATGGGTGTAAACTGATGCAGGGTTATGGTTTTAAGAGCTAAACTGTAAATGCTGACAGCTGTGTTGCTCTGGTTCCAATTCAAAGCCTTAGGAGATAGGTTTTACAGATTATACCAAAAATGACCCAGCTGTAACACCATTTTGAGAAGATTAATCTGGAACAAAGCCAAACTTCTGAGTGTACACCACGAGAATCATAATATATCCCTAAACATTGCAATAATGCAAGTGGACTAGAAAATTCTACTTTTTTACAGTAGATTTCTGGTGATATCTTCTTTTTACTGGGAACATTTTAGAAGCTTGCAATATAAATTCAAGACACAATTAAATAAAATGTAGTATAATCCTGAACAATATATTACAGTATCAGCAGCACACATCTTTCATACAGTTTTTGTTTGTGGTAAAATTTATCATTAAAATAGAATTACACTTTCAATATGAGTTACCTTTAGTAATTGTCCAAATCTAATAATCTATTGTCATGAAAGAATATTACCAGTTATATTCAATAACAGGAAGCAATCTTCAGAAATACAATCACAATACAGCTGAGAACTCTATAGTTGTAATACTATTAGGTATGAAATCCAAGTACCAGCTTTTAAAATAGATTTCATCCATCTCTCAGGACTGGAGAAAGAAAACAATATTGGCAGAATGTATTAAAGTGTTGAATGAACAACATTTTGGTAACATTAGAAGTAGTTTTTAATAATTCTTATTTTTATATTAAAATTTTCAATATTCTTCTCCCACTAATGACTTAAAGGGACATTAAACTGCTGGGTACAATAACAGTAGGAAGTTTACTACTCACCATGCTATTGATTTCTCTCATGCCTGCAGCTCTCTTCACATCTATCCTTTTATTTTAACCTTTCAAAAGTGCTGGGTAGTGAAACTCTGGATCTTCACACTGGGTGCCGCCATCTTGGAAATTAAGTCTTTTGTACCCTGTGCACATTCACAGATCAGTGATATTGCTGTCCTTTTGACAATTGGTACCATTTACTTTAATTTAGCATGCACAATACAGAGCGGGAACAGTACATTTTTGCAGTTTCTTTATATTTTTCCTGATGAATTTTTTTATTTGTTATTTAACTTTTAACTGTGTAGAAAACAGAACTGAAAAAAGTTACTCTTCTGCTTTCTATTGTACGCGCAAATCAAGAGTGCAAGGTACACGTTTCAAAAAGCCAACAATGTCAGTAATCTGTGAAAGTGCACTGCTTCTGTGACAGAATACAACAATATGGGTTAGATTACAAGTGAAGTGCTAATTTAATTTACTATCGGCTAGATTACGAGTTGTGCGTTAGGCTTAAAAAGCAGCATTGGCCGGTCCCAAAACTGCTTTTTAACGCCCGCTGGTATTACGAGTCTTGCAGTTACAGGTGTACCGCTCACTTTTTTGGCCAGACTCGGAAATACCGCAAATCCACTTACGTCAATTGCGTATCCTCTTTTTTCAATGGGACTTGCATAGCGCCGGTATTACGAGTCTGCCAAAAAGTCAATTTTTCATTTTAAAGTCAATAGTTAAGAGTTTTACTGTACAACGCCGTAGCATTAAACTCTTAACTAAAGTGCTAAAAAGTACACTAACACCCATAAACTACCTATTAACCCCTAAACCGAGGCCCTCCCACATTGCAAACACTAAAATAAATTTTTTAACCCCTAATCTGCCGAACTGGACATCGCCGCCACTATAATAAATATATTAACCCCTAAACCGCCCCAGTCCTGCCTTGCAAACATTAGTTAAATATTATTAACCCCTAATCTGCTGTCCCTAACATCGCTGACACCTACCTACATTTATTAACCCCTAATCTGACGCCCCCAACGTCGCTGCCACTATATTAAAGTTATTAACCTCTAAATCTAAGTCTAACCCTAACCTTAACCCCCCTAACTTAAATATAATTTAAATAAATCTAAATAAAATAACTATCATTAACTAAATTATTCCTATTTAAAGCTAAATACTTACCTATAAAATAAACCCTAAGACAGCTACAATATAACTAATAGTTACATTGTAGCTAGCTTAGGGTTTATTTTTATTTTATAGGTAAGTTTGTATTTATTTTAACTAGGTAGAATAGTTATTAAATTGTTATTAACTATTTAATAACTACCTAGCTAAAATAAAGACAAAAGTACCTGTAAAATAAAACCTAACCTAAGTTACAATTACACCTAACATTACACTATAATTAAATTAATTCCCTAAATTAAATAAAATTATCTAAAGTACAAAAAAAAAACAAACACTAAATTACAGAAAATAATAAACAAATTACAAGATTTTTAAACTAATTACACCTAATCTAATCCCCCTAACAAAATAAAAAAGCACCCCCAAAATAAAAAAAGCCCTACCCTACACTAAATTACAAATAGCCCTTAAAAGGGCCATTTGCGGGGCATTGCCCCAAAGTAATCAGCTCTTTTACCTTTTAAAAAAAATTACAAATCCCCCCAACATTAAAACCCACCACCCACACAACCAACCCTACTCTAAAACCCACCCAATACCCCCTTAAAAAAACCTAACACTAACCCCTTGAAGATCACCTTACCGGAAGATGTCTTCATCCAACCGGGCAGAAGTGGTCCTCCAGACTTGCAGAAGTCTTCATCCAGACGGCATCTTCTGTCTTCATCCATCCGGTGCTACGACTGAATCAAGGTACCTTTAAGTGACGTCATCCAAGATGGCGTCCCTTCAATTCCGATTGGCTGATAAAATTCTATCAGCCAATCTGAATTAAGGTAGAAAAAATCCTATTGGCTGATTGGATAAGCCAATAGGATTGAAGTTCAATCCTATTGGCTGATCCAATCAGCCAATAGGATTGAGCTGGTATTCTATTGTCTGTTCCAATCAGCCAATAGAATGCGAGCTCAATCCTATTGGCTTATTGCATCAGCCAATAGGATGTTTTCTACCTTAATTCCGAATTGGCGGATAGATTTCTATCAGCCAATTGGAATTGAAGGGACGCCATCTTGGATGACATCATTTAAAGGAACTTTCATTCAGTCATAGCCGTCGGAAGAAGAGGATGCTCCGCGCCGGATGGATGAAGATAGAAGATGCCATCTGGATGAAGACTTCTGCCCGTCTGGAGGACCACTTCTGCCCGGCTTTGATGAATACTTCTGCCCGTCTGGAGGACCACTTCTGCCCAGTTGGATGAAGACGTCTCCCGGTAAGGTGATCTTGAATGGGTAAGTGTTAGTTGTTTTTAAGGGGGGATTGGGTGGGTTTTAGAGTAGGGTTGGTTGTGTGGGTGGTGGGTTTTAATGTTGGGGGGGATTTGTAATTTTTGTTACAGGTAAAAGAGCTGATTACTTTGGGGCAATGCCCCGCAAAAGGCCCTTTTAAGGGCTATTGGCAATTTAGTGTAGGGTAGGGCTTTTTTTATTTTGGGGTGCTTTTTTATTTTGTTAGGGGGATTAGATTAGGTGTAATTAGTTTAAAAATCTTGTAATTTGTTTATTATTTTCTGTAATTTAGTGTTTGTTTGTTTTTGTACTTTAGATAATTTTATTTAATTTAGGGAATTAATTTAATTATAGTGTAATGTTAGGTGTAATTGTAACTTAGGTTAGGTTTTATTTTACAGGTACTTTTGTCTTTATTTTAGCTAGGTAGTTATTAAATAGTTAATAACTATTTAATAACTATTCTACCAAGTTAAAAAAAATACAAACTTGCCTATAAAATAAAAATAAACCCTAAGCTAGCTACAATGTAACTATTAGTTATATTGTAGCTATTATAGGGTTTATTTTATAGGCAAGTATTTAGTTTTAAATAGGAATAATTTAGTTTAATTGGGGGCAGCAGATTAGGGGTTCATAAGTATAATGTAGGTGGCGGAGGTGTCCGGAGTGGCAGATTAGGGGTTAACCAATATAATGTAGGTGTCAGCGATGTCGGGGCGGCATATTAGGGGTTAATAAGTGTAAGATTAGGTGTTTAGACTCGGGGTTCATGTTAGGGTGTTAGGTGTAGACATAAATGTTTTTTCCCCATAGGAATCAATGGGGCTGCGTTAGGAGCTAAACGCTGCTTTTTTGCAGGTGTTAGGGTTTTTTTCAGCTGGCTCTCCCCCATTGATTCCTATGGGGAAATCGTGCACGAGCACGTTCCGCCAGCTCACCGCTAACGTAAGCAGCGCTGGTATTGAAGTGAGATGTGGAGCAAAATTTTGCTCTATGATCACTTTTTTGCGGTTAACGCCGGGTTTGTAAAAACCCGTAATACCAGCGCTGTCTGTAAGTGAGCGGTGAGCATAAACTGCTCGTTAGCTCCGCATAGCTTCTAACACAAAACTCGTAATCTAGGCGTTTGTTACTTATAGCAAGTACCTGTATACTATGCTACTAATAGCCAGTACTGACATACTGTGTTACCACTAGCCAGTACCGGCATACTATGTTACTATTAGCCAGTGCCGTCATATTGTGTTACTACTAGCCAGCACCGGCATGCTGTGTTACTACTAGCCAGTACCTGTACACTATGTTACTGCTTGCCAGTACCTGTACAGTATGTTACTACAAGCAAATACCTGTATACTATGCTACTGCTAGCCAGTACCTGTATACTATGTTACTACTAGCCAGTACCTGTATACTATGTTACTACTAGCCAGTACCGACATACTATGTTACTGCTAGCCAGCACCGACATACTATGTTACTACTAGCCACTCCAGTACCTGTATACTACGTTACTGCTAGCCAGTACCTGTATACTATGTTACTACAAGCAAGTACCTGTATACTATGCTAGTACTAGCCAGTACTGATATACTATGTTACTACTAGCCAGTACCAGCATACTATGTTACTGCTAGCCAGTACCTGTATACTATGTTACTACAAGCAAATACCTGTATACTATGTTACTACTAGCCAGTACCGACATACTATGTTACTGCTAGCCAGCACCAACAGACAGTGTTTCTGCTAGCCAGTACCGACATACTGTGTTACTACTAGCCAGTACCTGTATACTGTGTTACTACTAGCCAGTACCAGCATACTATGTTACTACTAGCCAGTACCGGCATACTATGTTACTACTAGCCAGTACCGGCATACTATGTTACTACTAGCCAGTACCAGCATACTATGTTACTACTAGCCAGTACTGACATACTTTGTTACTACTAGCAAGTACCTGTATACTATGCACCTACTAGCCAGTACTGACATACTATGTTACTACTAGCCAGTACCGGCATACTATGTTACTACTAGCCAGTACCAGCATACTATGTTACTACTAGTCAGTACCGGCATACTATGTTACTACTAGCCAGTACCTGTATACTTTGTTACTACTAGCCAGTACCTGTATACCATGTTGCTACTAGCCAGTACCGGCATATTGTGTTACTGCTAGGCAGCACCAACATGCTATGTTACTACTAGCCAGTGATAAACTTAGAAAAGTGTGGATAGTAAGGGCGCTAAAAGCTAAAGATCTTAGGGGGTAGTGTTTTGTGTTAGTCTGCTATAATTACATTAATATTAGTGGTGCATTGGGTGTAAGAAATTATTTACTCTAAACACACTGGATACATTTTTGAATATTTTTAATAAAGGTTAAAATTTCCCATATAGACACTTATATAAAATAATTATTAGAGACGTCTCTCTATTATATTGGGGATCCAACCAACAATATCACAAATTGGCAAAGTTATGCAATCTTAAAAGTCAGTCTGATTAAAGAAATTTATCAATTTTATGACAATCTATACAATGTTAAAAATAAAAGTTAAAGAATGTAGCAGCCTTGTATCTAAAAACAATATTGAATAAACTCTGTTGTGTTCTTATATAAGAGAGTCCCTCTCTATTTGGAGAGATATAATAGCTGGAGTTCCTTTACTGCGATGCTATGAGAAACTTGTTTAGTGCGTCTAAGTCCAGAGAGTAAAAAGTTTTTTATCTGTACTAGCGTCCCACATATATTTGTTATCTTCTACTGGTAACGTACCTCTTTTTTCTGGTATCCTCAGGCCGTGCGGTGAGCTGTGTTTCTTCCGCGGCTTGTCTTTGCCTTGTGAAACCGGCGTCTGACGTCACACCCGGTTGTCCACAGGAGCCGCCCCACAGGTGTCAATCACTTATCCGGGGATACTTTTAGGTAGTTACCACTTATAGCGGTTAGTTCCAAATTGAGTATAGATGTCGCCAATATTGGTGATCCTTAGGACAAGTCCCTTATCTTGTGGTAGCCTGCTCTTAGTGCTTTAGGCATGCAGGTTATTTTTGTTCAGACAGGTGTTCTGTTACCAGGAACAGTTCCAACTTTAAAGGGTCAACCCGGGTTGTCAAAATGTAGTAGAAATCTGGTGCAAGGTTCTCTCACTTCTACGCGTTTCACTCCCTTAGGAGCTTTATCAAGAATGACCTGAGACCTGCTCCTCTTTCAGGGTTGCTGTATTGATTCTCTGTTAAAGTAACATTGTCTGTTTAAGCATAATAGCTAACCAAGCTAATTTATAAATTATTTGCTTTGCAAGGGTTGCATGAAAAAATGCAGGTCTCAGGTCATTCTTGATAAAGCTCCTAAGGGAGTGAAACGCGTAGAAGTGAGAGAACCTTGCACCAGATTTCTACTACATTTTGACAATCCGGGTTGACCCTTTAAAGTTGGAACTGTTCCTGGTAACAGAACACCTGTCTGAACAAAAATAACCTGCGTGCCTAAAGCACTAAGAGCAGGCTACCACAAGATAAGGGACTTGTCCTAAGGATCGCCAATATTGGGGACATCTATACCCAATTTGGAACTAACCGCTATAAGTGGTAACTACCTAAAAGTATCCTCAGATAAGTGATTGACACCTGTGGGGCGGCTCCTGTGGACAACCGGGTGTGACTTCAGATGCCGGTTTCACAAGGCAAAGACAAGCCGCGGAAGAAACACAGCTCACCGCACGGCCTGAGGATACCAGAAAAAAGAGGTACGTTACCACTAGAAGATAACAAATATATGTGGGACGCTAGTACAGATAAAAAAAACTTTTTACTCTCTGGACTTAGACGCACTAAACAAGTTTCTCATAGCATTGCAGTAAAGGAACTCCAGCTACTATATCTCTCCAAATGGAGAGGGACTCTCTTATATAAGAACACAACAGAGTTTATTCAATATTGTTTTTAGATACAAGGCTGCTACATTCTTTAACTTTTATTTTTAACATTGTATAGATTGTCATAAAATTGATACATTTCTTTAATCAGACTGACTTTTAAGATTGCATAACTTTGACAATTTGTGATATTGTTGGTTGGATCCCCAATATAATAGAGAGACGTCTCTAATAATTATTTTATATAAGTGTCTATATGGGAAATTTTAACCTTTATTAAAAATATTCAAAAATGTATCCATTGTGTTTAGAGTAAATAATTTCTTACACCCAATGCACCACTAATATTAATGTAATTATAGCAGACTAACACAAAACACTACCCCCTAAGATCTTTAGCTTTTAGCGCCCTTACTATCCACACTTTTCTAAGTTTATCACTGTTGCTTAGATTGAAGGATCTGAGCATACCCAGTAAGGTGTTTGATCTCCTCCCCCGACACTAGCGCACTATTCCACTCACTCTTTTTAATACTACTAGCCAGTACCTGTATACTAAGTTACTGCTATCCAGTACCTGTATACTATGTTACTGCTAGCCAGTACCTGTATACTATGTTACTACTAGCCAGTACCGACATATTGTGTTATTGCTAGCCAGTACCAGCATATTGTGTTTCTGCTAGCCAGTACCTACATACTGTGTTTCTGCTAGCCAGTCCCTACATACTGTGTTTCTGCTAGCCAGTGCCTAAATACTGTGTTTATACTAGTCATTAGTATAATGCCTATATACTCTGTGTTTCTGCTAGCCAGTACTAACATACAGTGTTACTGCTAGCCAGTGCCTATATACTCTGTGTTTCTGCTAGCCAGTACTAACATACAGTGTTACTGCTAGCCAGTGCCTACATACTGTGTGTCTGTTAGCCAGTACTGTTAGCCAGCAATCATTCCGATCAGATACAATCGGGATGATTGACACCCCCTGCTAGCAGCCGATTGGCCGTGAATGTGCAGGGGGCGGCATTGAACAAGCATTTCACCAGAAATGCTTGTGCAATGATAAATAAATAAATTATATGTTATCGGCATTTACAAGTGAAGGGCTAATTTAACGTGCACCCATAAACGACATACTATGTTACTACAAGCCAGTACCGGCATACTATGTTACTACTAGCCAGTGCCATCATATTGTGTTACTACTAGCTAGCACCAGCATACTGTGTTACTACTAGCCAGTACCTGTACACTATGTTACTGCTAGCCAGTACCTGTATACTATGTTACTACAAGCAAGTACCTGTATACTATGTTACTACTAGCCAGTACCGACATACTATGTTACTGCTAGCCAGTACCTGTATACTATGTTACTCTTAGCCAGTACCTGTATACTATGCTACTACTAGCCAGTACCGGCATACTATGTTACTACTAGCCAGTACCGGCATACTATGTTACTACTAGCCAGTACCGGCATACTATGTTACTTCTAGCCAGTACTGACATACTATGCTACTACTAGCCAGTACCTGTATACTATGCTACTACTAGCCAGTATCTGTATACTATGCTACTACTAGCCAGTACCGGCATACTACTGTATGTTACTACAAGCCAGTACCTGTATACTATGCTACTACTAGCCAGTACCTGTATACTGTGTTACTACTAGCCAGTACCGGCATACTATGTTACTACTAGCCAGTACCGGCATACTATGTCACTACTAGCCAGTACCTGCATACTGTGTTTCTGCTAGCCAGCACCGACATACTATGTTACTGCTAGCCAGCACAACATATTGTGTTACTGCTAGCCAGTACCGACATATTGTGTTACTGCTAGCCAGTATCAGCATATTTTTTTCTGCTAGCCAGTACCTACATACTGTGTTTCTGCTACCCACTCCCTACATACTGTGTTTCTGCTAGCCAGTGCCTAAATACTGTGTTTCTGCTAGCCAGTGCCTAAATACTGTGTTTCTGCTACCCAATCCCTACATACTGTGTTTCTGCTAGCCAGTGCCTAAATACTGTGTTTATGCTAGTTATCCCCTATTTACACTGTTTTTCTGCTAGCCAGTGCTAACATACAGTGTTACTGCTAGCCAGTGCCTACATACTGTGTGTCTGTTAGCCAGTACTGTTAGCCAGCAATCATTCCGATCAGATACAATCAGGATGATTGACACCCCCTGATAGCGGCCGATTGGCCGCAAATGTGCAGGGGGCGGCATTGCACAAGCATTTCACCAGAAATGCTTGTGCAATGATAAATAAATAAATTATATGCTATCGGCATTTAGTGATGCCGGGCGGATATGTTCGCTAAAGCGAATCATGTCCGTCCGACATGTCATAAATCTACCCCTAAATATCATTATCCGTTTACTATTATTGGCTTCCATTAACATAACTGGGATCTGCTAAACTATAATTTGTACCAAGTTCACACTTCAAAAATGATAATTTAACCACTGCCGAGCTTTACCTAAAAATTATGTCTCACAAAAAGATACGATAAGGCACAATGATGGCCGGGCAAAATCAAGTAAAAATGCTATAAAACAATATAAAAAATCTTGTAGTCTTTGGATTGATCACTTTGTGAATTGTCTAAGGAAAATAATCACTTACATGTGTAAATGAACCATTATAATTCACCAATCTGAATGCTATGGATAGAAACAGTTCTGCTAAATTGTTGTACAACTGTCACTATCAGTAACAGGCCACTGGATCTGTCCCTCTGCCGGGTGAGGGGGGGGGGGGACTGTTTAAAATACGAGCCTTACCTTGATATGAAATGCACAAAACATGAATTGTTTTACCTCCCAACTGTCCCCATTTGAGAGGGATAGTCCTTAATTCTGAGCTCTGTCCCTCTGTGACAGCCACATGTCCCTATTTGAAGAATTTCAACTACGCATCCACAAACTGCCCACCAACACTCACTTTGACCTCTCAGACACATCCACAGACTTGCCCACTAACCACCCATGATCCCTCAACCACTCCAAACACAGCCCCACCCTCAAAATGACGAGGGCCACCCCCCTCCTCCTAAGTCCCCAATACTCAGTCACAAATGTTGGGGGGTATGTATGTATAAATTTTGATTAAAAAATCATTTTAACCCCTTCCTGCTGAAATCAGGTGTTTAAAATGTAAATACTTGCTGGAGAAATCGCAGATGCAATCAAGTAATTTCAAGGCTGGGCTCAGACCATGGGGGACTGCCTATGCTGCTAGGCACGCCCCTCAGCCTGATTCTTGATTGCGCAAAAGGGGGAGGCTGCAGTAAACCATATAAGGTAGAATGTTCCATGTCGTGCTAACGGCGTTAAAGCCAAGCGCTGTTAAGACAGCAGGAATGTTTTAACAGCGTCTAGGGGTTAAATAAAAAAAGGAAAGTTGTGCAATCAGATTTTACATGATAAAGTTTATGGTGTCTGTTTTTAAGCACTGAGTGTCTGACGCTTGAAACATATTTACAGACACTTTATGAATCTCAGAGTAATTATAAACACATTTCTGAGCTTCTACAGCAGATTTATAATTAATTATCATACTGTTCGCATAAAAGTGATCACAAAAAAACAAGTTTTGAAACTCATAAATATTCATAAACGGTATTATGAGATAATCTCCTGTAAACCTGTGCTAATATATAAATAGAAGACAATTGTAAACTGTGAAGACACACGGTACTTAAAATTGCAATGTTCCACCAGAGGCAGCATTAAAACTTAGCGAGGCATAAAGTTATGCTGTGACTTACAATTATTATATATTATCAATAGAAAAACAACATAGCTTTCCTCCGGTCCAGGTCTCTAAAGGTCTGTTATGTCACCGCATAATGAGAGCAACTGCTAAATATTTAATAACTAATGTAGAAATGCAGATCATTAAGCCTTGGAATTACACTTGAAAATTGTTTGCAAGTCTATTGCTATAATTTATTAGAAAATAATACGTCTAACCTTGCAAGTTAAGATGTCTCACATTTCTTTAACTAAACTGCTATCATTGTAGTTTATGTTTTTTTAAGGATGTCTGTGCATGTCTGTCCTTACAAACTCTCCCTTGTTTATAGCTTACTATTTTGTTTAAAGAAACAGCAATCACTTTGAAATTGCACTTTAAATCAGTTAATTATGTGTAATAAAAAAAAAGATTTGCAATATACTTGTATTATTTTGCCCCCTTTTCCTGTAATTTAACTTTGTAAGTCATTGGCTGCACACTCTATAGATTATAACTGTCCTTAATTGGAAACCTACAACATGGCATTTGTATTGCTGTTCAGAGGCAGCTTTAGAAAAAGGTGTATGCCCCTATCAGTTCTCACAAGCCTACAACTAATGTTTATGAAGATTTGTTTTAAACCGCTACTTCCTAAACTCTCTCCACTACCTCAAAGTTGGCAAATCTGACCCAGATGGGGTAATTTACCATCCCTGCTCTTTACCACTTTAAAAAAGTGTATGGATGGTTGAGGTACTTTGAAAATGACTGCAAATTAGTAAAACAATTGGCTGACCAGCACTACAAATGGCAGTAAGTATAATGGTTACATTTACTGTCGCTTTAATTATGCCTATTACAATACTTTGTATTCCTGTAAATCAAGTTGTGGTGTCCCTACTGCCCCAGACAGGCACCACAAAATGATTGCTTGTGCTAGATCAAAAGGCTATATAGTTCTATATCACAGGCTACCACTTAAAATATTCTGTCTAGAAATATAATTGAACAGTAGCAGATTGATTTGGTTACTTTTTGTTATAGTCTGTCTTATGTTTAAGGGTCCACACCGCAATAAATTTACCTTATGGATTTAAAATCAGCCCCTGAAACATAAAAAAGACAGATTGAAAACAGCAAACAACTTACTTGTTTTCTTGCAAAATGAGCACTGAGAAATTCTCAATGTAGCCACTGCCTTTAATGAGATAAAGGAGCTACCATTATAGAGCAAAAGTTCTACTGTCACATGATTTTGCAGTAAAAGTCCTTTTCTTAGCATGGGCAAGAAACTGACTGGCGCTAGTGCAGGTGTTTCCTAGCAACCACTTCAAAGGTTAAGCTACTTCTTTGCCTTCATGTAGAGACCACAGATCCCTAATGGACCCTGCACAAGTAAGTTTAAAAAGAAAATAAATAAAAAGTAAAATCCCCTTTAAAATGATGATTGATGATTTCTATTAAGTATAACCCACTGCTTAGTGCCTTTTATTACAAGAATGAAACAGACTGTTTTATATCTCTTTAACTCTAGTCAAGGTCTAAATTATTTTTTTAATATGGACTGATCCAAATATATTACTTTGAATGGGTACTGTAGAAACCTGAGTATTAAACGGTCTAAAAATAATTTTAAATTTGTGGTTACGTGAACGGTTTAAGCATAAAGAAATCTCTAGGAATGATCAGTTGTATATTGAGACCAATTTGTGAACACATTTAGCTGAGTAAAGACACCCAATAGCTAATGCATTACATCCAGTTATGATTAAGTAGACAACTGTCACAGAAAACATCAAGTGGCATGCTAGCTTCATTTTAAAGCTATTGCCTTGATATTAATTCTGGGTTTGAGTTCTGCCAATGGTGCTATATATATTTTTTAAATGCATAGTCAGATATCCAAATTATATGTAAATGGTTTAAACCTCAAAACACATAGGGCTAGATTACAAGTGAGGTGCAAACATTTTTTGCGCAAACAATATTGTGTTTTTGCAAGCCTTTTTCATTGCGCTGATATTACAAGTTGAGCAAAATTGCAATATCACTAGCTCAATCGTCATTTATGCTTCAATCCTTACCGCAATCTCAGAGCTGTGGTTAACTGTTTCTAAAACAAAAAATTTGTAAAAGAACACATAAAAAATACATTACAGTTAATTTACACTAATATTAACACTATCAAAAAAGTTATAAGGGCTCAAAGATAAGAGATCTCGGGTGTTAGAAAAAAAAGGCAGGCAAATGGTTTTAATATTGAGACACATACAGATACTTGCTAAAGATATATTTGCATGTGTGTATATATGTTTATATATGTGTACATATATATTAATGTATTTATATGTGTATACAGTATATGTATTTACAGTCATACATATACATATAAAAACATTAATATAAATGTACACATATATAGACATATATATACAGTATATAAGTGCATTATAGCCCTTTGCCATTAAGTAGATGAAAACATCATAAAACATATTTATGCAATATTCATGTTTAATAAAGATTTTAACTATGTATTTACTGTAAATCTTTCACATTTGCTAATGCGAATATGCGATGCTGTTTCCGTGGTGGGTGTTAGGGTTTTTTATTAACATTTTTTTTTCTCCATTAACTTCTATGGGGAATGCGAAAATGCAATGGAATTTGCGCGATCCCAGGTGTTAGTTTTTTTCCAACTTTTTTTTCTCCATTGATTTTTATCGGGGAATACATGCATGCGCACGCGAAAGTTAAGAGAGTTTTTTTGCACAATTCAGGTTACCGTTAGCGCATAATACGTTTTTTTGAAACTTGTGATACGAACGCAACCCGACTACCGCAAGAAGCTTAACACTGGCTGAGTTTTCTTGATTGTGCAGCACTTGTAATCTAGCTCATAGGGTTACAAAAGAATTAAGATTACCTGATTTAAATATATAGGTGTAGATTACAAATGGCGCGCTATTTAGCGCTTTCACTTGCGCACAAAACCACCAGAAGTAAACTTTTATTGTGCGCAGGTTAGCACGTGTGTTATAAGTTGAAAGTAAAATGTTTGCACATAAGTGAAAGCCAACGAGCTCTAACTTCAGGATTTCTGATATCGCAACTCCACTTTTTCTTCCCATAGACTTTGAGGAAGAGCACAAACTGGAAAAAAAGCTAGCCCTTATCGCTCTCACGTGCTAACCCGACACCGCATTTAACCTACAGGGCTAACCCAGAGGTGGTTATGAATATTTTACATTCTAATGTTCTTCACATAAAAGAAAATGTGTTATTTATTTTTAAATATATATATATACTGGGCTTTTTTGTGTGCGTACTCAACGTTACTGAATACCCCCACCTCTGCCATCTCATAACGGGTAATATTTGTAATTATCATGTAAATACTCTAGTTTTCACAAAAAGGGGCTTCAAAATACATCAAGCATTGTAAAAAACTTTGCACCTTTGCTTTTCTCAAAGTTTCACGGCACACTATATCAATCAATAATCAGTGATTACCGGCACCTTTTTGGAGTACCGGCACCTTTTTATCTTGCAAAAAAGCACTGTGTATATATATATATATATATATATATATATATATATATATATATATAATGTATTTTGTGTAAAATATCTATCTATTTATCTATTATATATATATATATATATATATATATATATATATATATATATATATATATATATATATATATATATATATATATATATATATATATATATGAATATCTATTTAAAAATACATAGAACATTTTCCCCTATGTGAAGAACATTGGAATATAAAATATTTACAGTACATACACAGTAAAACCCATTATTAAATTTTGCAATTGAATAAAAATTATTTTTCTTTTTTTTGTTTTCAGGTATTTGAGTGGAAAGGACTTTAAAGTATTTATACATATGGATGTATGTGTATACATGTGTATATATATATATATATATATATATATATATATATATATATGTATATATATATATATATATATATATATATATGTAAATAGGAAACTAGCACATCTAGGCAAGATTCCCCGCTTGCTTTTTCCCAGAAATACTCCATATACAATGTTACCAATGCACAAGAGAATTCTGGGTAAGATTTGCAAATTAGATATGCAAATTCTCAGTTTTTTGCTTCAAATACTGTTTTAACACAGCGATCCTTTTAACAGAAAATATACACATACATGTATATATACACATAATAACATAAATACACATATTTATATATACATTATAGCCCTTTCCATTCAATCATATACCATATAACCTTTAACTCTTATAGGTTTTTATTTTTAATATTTCTATGAATAACTTTTATTAGCAGGGCCAGACTGGGAAATCAGACCGGCCCTGGAAATTTGTATAGACCGGCCAAGCCCCGCCCCCTCCAACCCAGCCCCACCCCCTCCAGCCCAGCCAACTTTGTTACAGAAAATACCAAAAGTGTGTTGACTGGTATTTTTAACCCCTTGGCTGCTGTAGCGATGCAGTACATCTCTTCCTGGCAGGCATTAGATGGTATATATTTGAGTGAAACACTTTATTTGAATGTATTTATGCTGTGTTTGGTGAAACTTTTTTTAAGTCATATCCTTTACACAAGGTCTTCAGTCACGCTAAGCCAATGAGTGCAAATTTAGTTTGCACTGGTGAGGTTGAATTTACTTTTAACTTGAAATACGTGCGCAATATTTCAATAGTGTGCCCGCTAACGTTTGCACACCACTTGTAATCTAGTTTACACTTGGTTCAAATTCCTTAACACAAGAGACATTGTGCACCAGTACGTTGCAGCCAAAGAGTTAAGAGATTAATTATATATGATTTTTTTAAAAGAACTAGAACATTAAATGGTTAAATCCAGAGTTTATTTTTTTCACACAAGCACACAGAAGCTGGGAGGGTCTTGAATTTAAAGGGACAGGAAACCCCAAATTTTTCTTTCAGAATTTGGATAGAACATACAGGGCTAGATTACGAGTGGAGCGCAATATTGCGCTTACGCGAGCACGAGATTTGCACTATACTCAGTAATACCAGTGCACAATATTACAAGTGTGGCGCAATGCGAACGTGACCTTGCTTTCACATTGCCCGGAAGCCTTGTGCTCATGAGAACGCGCTTCCATTAGCTCCAATGGGAGCCTCGTTTTAATGCCGACCGACACGGCAAACCACCTAGGGCAGCGCAGGGGGTAACTCGCAAAATGTTGGGCAGTAATAAATAAATATATATGTATATGAATATATACATATAAATGTATGTGTTTATATGTGTTTATACACATATTAACACATACAAATATATGTACATAAGCATATACATATACTGTATATTTATAGTGAAGACACAGTCCCCCTTTCACCTCCATGTAAAGGCACTTTAGGTGCTGTTTTATTTTTCAAACACCCCACATCCCCTCACTTTAACCCCTTATAACTGCTTCATGTGTTTAAAAAATTTTTTAAATGCTCATATTTTTATAAACTTATTAAGTACAGTCCACTTTATTTTGGGGCAATTGGGACAACTTTTTATCTTTAACCAGAGGTCTGACTTCTGGTTAATTGCGCTTAGCGCAAAGTGAAACCATGACCTTGCGGGAGCATTAACCAGCCCCTTGTAATGGCCTTTTAATTAACGTGTGCCCGTAAACTGACAAATTTGCTCCTTTACAGGCGCACGTTAAAATAGCGCCTCACTTGTAATTAGCCCACAATTTTTAACAACATTCAAATGTACTTTTATTATAAAATTTGCTTCATTCTCTTGTTATTCTTTGCTGAAGAAACAGCATTGCACTAATGGCAACTAGCTGAACTCATCTAGTTAGCCAATCACAAGAGACAAATGTATGCAGGCACCAATCCCCAGCTAGCTCCCACTAGTGCATAGTTGCCAACAATCCCTGATTTCCAGGGACAGTCCCTGGATTTTGTTGGATTTTGTTGTATGTCCCTGGATTTTTTTTGTCCCTGGAAATGTCCCCTCCAGGAGATTTGGAAAGCTACAGTTGGCCTAGGGCATGTGTGACACAAGATAATAGAGAGGACTAGGGATGTGCAGGTCTAGGGATGAGCAGGTCTGGGCAGGGATTCCTTGCTGCACCTTCTCTGAGTGATCAATGTTTAAACTGCCATAGATCAGAAGAAAAACACTTACAGACAGCCATATAAAATGCTACCTCTTTTTTCCAACATTTGGTGTAGATAGATAGATAGATAGATAGATAGATAGATAGATAGAGAGAGAGAGAGAGAGAGAGAGAGAGAGAGAGAGAGAGAGAGAGAGAGAGAGATAGATAGATAGAGAGAAAGTATTATTTAAACATAATTAACTCCTACTGGAATATTGTTATTATTATTGAATGGGTTCACATATTATTTCTCTGCCTAATTGTTGTAACAATAACCATATGCCCCTTAGAATGTGTTCCAGAGAATGGTGTTGTCAGTATTAGGGGGTAGTTGTAAGAGCTTAGTGTTTTGATCTGTATAATAAGCTATGGATAAGTCTAAAGTCAAACGGGTGTGTTTTGATCACAGAACGGAGTGGACAGAGCAGTTGAACAGTAGATCAGTGTGTTTTTTCTCCATCACAGATGTGAAAAAAACACATTTAGCCTTGCAGGGAGAGTGCAATTCTCAAAGAAAATGGGATATCCCTACGAGTGGCAAACTGTCTCCCATAGACATAATGAGAGCTCTTTGCTATGTAAAAATGTGCAATGGAGGACACAGTACACCTGTTTAAACTTTAATATTAAGTTTATTACAAATCAAATTATACAGTTTTCAGTGCACTGTACCTTAACGTGCATTTTCAGCCCATTTTATGATAAAACAACAATTACACTTTGTACTTGTAAGTATGATTTTCTGTGTGTTTTTAGCACATCAATGTGCTTAAATTACGATTTACACTGTGCATATTTAATACAATTTATTCCTGTATAATTGACATACAAATGCTACATTTTTGATAAAATACAATTTGCTGAACAATTTTGTTACAAATTTTTATACACCTTAATTAATTTTTTTCTTGCACATTTTTGTGTGAATTGTTAAATTATTTGTTTTGTAAGATTTTTAAATTACGATTTTCATTATGCAATTTTATGTATATTAGCAAGACACCATATTTTACATCATCAGGCCCAGAGAAAGAGAGACACAGAGGCTCTGATATTCAAAACCTCACCGCTTAGGTGAGATATTCTAAGAGGCCTTGTTGGTACAGTGAGGCCTTTAAAAATGTTTTAAAAACACAAATGTTATCTTGAGAAATGTTTATGTTGCTATGTAGTTTTCTTTATGTAAAACAGAGACTCCTACATTACAATACAAGGTCTAAAACAGTGGTCAAGTCGAGCGGGAACGCATGGGAACGGAGTTCCTGCACTATTTTTGGAGGAGGAACGAAGTTCCCTCTGGACAGAGAACAGAAACACTTCAGTAAACACTGCTGCTGGTGGTGGGAGGAGCTGGATGAAAAAAAAAAAAAACATATTTGACACAAGTTCAATATGAGCCAGATTACAAGTGGTGCACCATGCTAATGATAGCATGGGCATGATAACCAATATCATTAGCATGTGACATTGATATTACAAGCCCATGGTAAAGCACGTTAACCAAAGAAGGGTTAGTGTGGCCAGCTTCACTCTAGCACAGCCTATACTTTTAATGGATATTGCTAATTAGCGCTGGTATTACAAGTTAAAAGTTGTAGTTTGTGCACAAGCGCATGCTGAAACTGCGCTAGAATATTTAGCACGACTTCAGACCTGAAGTAAGCTGTAAGGGTTAGAAAAAGTTGCACAAAAGACATCAAAAACACATTAAAATTAAGTATTATACAAATATATACATTTGATTTAATTTTTAGTCATTTGTATTGTGCTTTTAACGGAAATTATTGAACTTCCTATGCTTTTCACCTAGAAAATATGTCCTTTATCTTTTTAACTATTTATTTCTATTCTATATTTCTCTATATATATCTGTATATACAATATATATATATATATATATATATATATACAGTGTATATATATATTTATATATATATATATGTGTATATATATATATATATATATATATATATGTATATATTGTATATATGAATATATATATATATACACAGTTGAAATCAAAATTATTCAACCCACATTGCAAATCAGGTTTATTGTTAACATTTACAGACTTTCAGCTGTTTGCAATGAACAAATCAAACAAAAGCAATTGAAATAGCTCAACACAATGAATGCTCCAAGTGGTTTTCCTAAACTCAACTGAAAATGCAACTTTTAATGAATTCTGCAATCTCAAAATTATTCAACCCCTTCATGGCAAGCATCTTTAGTACTAAGTAGAGCACCATTTTGCTGTTATGACCTGCTGCAAACAAGAGGCACACAGCTTCCTCTTGAGCAATGGCCTCCATTTCAGTAATACTCTTGGGTTTGCATGTTGCAACCGCCTTCTCAAATCCCACCAGAGATTTTCTATGGGGTTCAAGTCAGATGACTGTGATGGCCACTGTAGGATCTTCCATTTCTTCTTCTGCAACCAAGCCTTGGTGGAATTTGAGGTATGCTTGGGATTATTGTCTTGTTTGAAGGTCCAATGATGCCCAAGCTTCAGCTTCCTCACAGACTGCATGACATTTTCTCCTAGGATTTCCTGATACTTCAATGAATCCATCTTGTCTTCCACAAGATGTAGGTTTCCAGTGGCAGAAGATGCAAAGCAGCCCCAGAGCATTACCGAGCCAACACCATGCTTAACTGTAGGCAGAGTGTTCTTTTCAGTGTATGCTTTATTCTTCTACCTCCAGACATACCGCTGATCAATCGGGCCAAAAAGTTCCAGTTTTGTTTCATCGCTTCACAGAACAGTACCCCAAACTTCTGTGGCTTATATATATGATTTTGAGCATATTGGTGCTGACTTTTATTGTGCTTTTGGAGCTCTGGCATGGAAACCTTCTCTGTTTAGTACGTGCCTTACTGTGCAAACTGAAACCTCAGTGCCTGCTGCCACCAAGTCTTGCTGCTTGTCTTTTGCAGTCACTCAAGGGTTTTTCTCAACCTGCCTTCTCAGAAATCTGGTTGCAGCCGTTGATAGCTTCCTTTTTCTGCCCTATCCAGGTAGTATAACCACTGTTCCTTTAACTTTGAACTTGCAAACTATGCTTCCAATAGTGTCTCTAGGAACATTCAATGCCTTGGCTATCTTTTTGTATCCTGTTCCTTGTTTGTGAAGGGTGATGATCTCTTATCTTAACCTTTTGGATCCTTTTTTTGACTTAGCCATATTTCTAACATGCAGTCAAACGTGAAACTCAACACACCCCTAGCCAAATCAGGTATTTCATGTGTTCTAGCTCAAGCACACCTGGTGCAACTAATGAAGCCCTTGATTAGTTGTATGTGTGCTTGAGACAACACCTGTTTTGCATATTTGTGCTGTTGTGAGGGATTTTATTTAGGGAGTTAAATAATTTTGAGACGGCAGAATTCATTAAAAGTCGCACTTACATTTGAAATTGGGGAAAACACTTGAAGCACTTGAAGCATGTGTTGTGTTGAGCTATTTCAATTGCTAGGCAGTATTTTGGTGGCAAAGTTGGCGGGAGTTGGGTGTTTTAAAAAAAAAATGGCGCTGAAAAGTGCCTTTACATTGCTGTCTATGGGAACTGTGTGTTCCCAGTAAATATATACAGGGAGTGCAGAATTATTAGGCAAGTTGTATTTTTGAGGATTAATTTTATTATTGAACAACAACCATGTTCTCAATGAAGCCAAAAAACTCATTAATATCAAAGCTGAATAGTTTTGGAAGTAGTTTTTAGTTTGTTTTTAGTTATAGCTATTTTAGGGGGATATCTGTGTGTGCAGGTGACTATTACTGTGCATAATTATTAGGCAACTTAACAAAAAACAATTATATACCCATTTCAATTATTTATTTTTACCAGTGAAACCAATATAACATCTCAACATTCACAAATATACATTTCTGACATTCAAAAACAAAACAAAAACAAATCAGTGACCAATATAGCCACCTTTCTTTGCAAGGACACTCAAAAGCCTGCCATCCATGGATTCTGTCAGTGTTTTGATCTGTTCACCATCAACATTGTGTGCAGCAGCAACCACAGCCTCCCAGACACTGTTCAGAGAGGTGTACTGTTTTCCCTCCTTGTAAATCTCACATTTGATGATGGACCACAGGTTCTCAATGGGGTTCAGATCAGGTGAACAAGGAGGCCATGTCATTAGATTTTCTTCTTTTATACCCTTTCTTGCCAGCCACGCTGTGGAGTACTTGGACGCGTGTGATGGAGCATTGTCCTGCATGAAAATCATGTTTTTTTTTAAGGATGCAGACTTCTTCCTGTACCACTGGTTGAAGAAGGTGTCTTCCAGAAACTGGCAGTAGGACTGGGAGTTGAGCTTGACTCCATCCTCAACCCGAAAAGGCCCCACAAGCTCATCTTTGATGATACAAGCCCAAACCAGTACTCCACCTCCACCTTGCTGGCATCTGAGTCGGACTGGAGCTCTCTGCCCTTTACCAATCCAGCCACGGGCCCATCCATCTGGCCCATCAAGACTCACTCTCATTTCATCAGTCCATAAAACCTTAGAAAAATCAGTCTTGAGATATTTCTTGGCCCAGTCTTGACGTTTCAGCTTGTGTGTCTTGTTCAGTGGTGGTCGTCTTTCAGCCTTTCTTACCTTGGCCATGTCTCTGAGTATTGCACACCTTGTGCTTTTGGGCACTCCAGTGATGTTGCAGCTCTGAAATATGGCCAAACTGGTGGCAAGTGGCATCTTGGCAGCTGCACGCTTGACTTTTCTCAGTTCATGGGCAGTTATTTTGCGCCTTGGTTTTTCCACACGCTTCTTGCGACCCTGTTGACTATTTTGAATGAAACGCTTGATTGTTCGATGATCACGTTTCAGAAGCTTTGCAATTTTAAGAGTGCTGCATCCCTCTGCAAGATATCTCACTATTTTTTACTTTTCTGAGCCTGTCAAGTCCTTCTTTTGACCCATTTTGCCAAAGGAAAGGAAGTTACCTAATAATTATGCACACCTGATATAGGGTGTTGATGTCATTAGACCACACCCCTTCTCATTACAGAGATGCACATCACCTAATATGGTTAATTGGTAGTAGGCTTTCGAGCCTATACAGCTTGGAGTAAGACAACATGCATAAAGAGGATGATGTGGTCAAAATACTCATTTGCCTAATAATTCTGCACTCCCTGTATATGTATATGCTTAAATACATATATATATATATATATATATATATATATATATATATATGTATTAATATGTGTATATACATATACAAAAACATAAATCTATATGTATATAATCATATAAATATATACTTATTATTGCTGCCATCGCTGGGTTGCTTACCATTGAGCCGTAATTCAGTTTGCATGCACTCGCAAACTGATAAATATGCTGTAGGAAGCAATATCGTTCACCGTCTGCTTTCAAAGGCCAGTTATAACTCAATTTCGGCAACCGGTCTCCGATTGCCGAAAACATTATCGTGTCCCATACAAAGCCGCTAATCTTTAAATAATACCCGGTTTCCAATGCCCGTGCAAACCGTTAATACACTGTCAGAGGCTGCCGATACAGTAACAAAAACAACTAGGTGTAAAACAGGAAAAAGGTGCTTTTTGAGACCTTTTTCCCATTGAAATCTAACCCGACACGTCAAAACTCCTCTATCTGCCCCCCACCCCCCACATCGCAACTTCTAATGAATGCATTAACCTCTAGAATTTCAGTAACTCTAATCCTTTTGGCTGATTTGAATTTGAAGAATCAAATCGGCCAACTTGCATTAAACATGTAACTTGCATTCAATATTCAGTGTACGGCGGTGATCATATGAAGAGTATCATCCACACTCCTTGGCTTTGCGGTCACCAGTCTTCAGTTCTGCGGTCCTGGATGAAGATAGAAGAGGTCGTCACTTTGAAGAAGACTTTACCGCCGGAATTCAGGAGCCATGAGTACCTATCTGGGGGTTAGACTTAGGTTTTGTTTTAATTTTTTTATTTTTTAGATTAGGGATTTTGGCCAATTGTAAAAGAAACAGAGCAGAAAAAAAGGGCGCCTCCTAGTGTAGCCAATTTTTATAAAAGGAATAATGCAAAAGTAAGCATACTCACAATGTGTGAAGGCAGAGATAATGCCTAGGTGAACGCTCTGGGAACTTCACAGTGTCCCAGCCAACTGTGCACTTTGCTGAGGGCTGCTCCTCCCAAACGCAGAAAGAATATCTGTAATCTGGAAATCAAGAGAGAAAACAAGAGGGCGACCCCTAGTGCAAATCAATGTGGAACCAGTGATGAATATCTGTTGCAGCTTGCGAATGGATACTCACAGAAAGTATTGCACCCTATAGTGCAAATGAAGCATACTAGGAATAATATGGTGTCCTAGTGCACAAATCCGCCCAAAAGCACTGTCGTGATGAGAGGTGAACTTCAAATATATCAGGTTGATGAAAAAACAGAGAACTCCAGTATCGATAAAAAAGTTTAATTAAAAAAATACACAGATCTACAATGACATCTGTAGTAAAATTGCAACGCGTTTCTAAGCGCTAACCACGCTTTTTCCTCAGGCAAATGATATTGAATATACTGGAGTCTCTTACATATATACCCCTGTGTAGGCTTAATGGGATCAGCTGTAGCTTATTAGAACAGGTGCTACTTGAATTCACTCCCTAGATATTCTAACCGGATGTTACAGATAATACCAGTGATACAATACAATGTGTAAAACAAATGTCCAATACATAGAACCTACTTATCCCTATCGACACACATAGACTAGAAAAGACATATATAGAAGTACTGAGATCTAAGCTCTATGAGTTGTCTTAGATGTTTAAGCACAGTGTTATAAATGGTTATGAATATTCGTGATGCTGTATATGTAAAGTGTATTATTGCGACATGCGCTTTTTTTATATCCGTTGTTATTCCTTAATTGTATTTGTAAATAGCACCTACGTATAAATGATACGCTGTAAAAAGGTATAGTCTTATGTTTCTTAACAGAGTAAGGGTGTGTATAATTCAACGAATAGGAATGTTATAATAAATGTCCAATCCTATAGCTTCGTAAGACTAAGGTGTGTCGCGCTAGACCAATAGAAGTGCTGTATCCAAAACAATCATGTGATGTGTTGCTCCATTTGATTGGAGCTAAGGGTGTGTGTCAAAAAGGCGTGGGGATTATGTTAGATGCGTACGATGACACACATAGAAACAGTGTCTGTTGTTAATGTTGCTATGTGTGAGCATGACGTATACGTGCAACTACTGTGAAAAGAAGTGTGATAGGGCCGTGGGTGGCTGATGCCTACATAAATGAAAGAGATGCACTAAAAGAACTCTAACTATAACGTGCACAAACTACCTACGTGACTGAATGTGTATATTACATGAGTGTAAGGACCGCATATCTTATATATATATATGTATATGCATCTATGTCCTAGTGATAATGGATGCTAATGTGTTACGTCTTAGTGAGAAAATGGGGCCAATTTTACCTAGTGTGTGTATATATATGTGTGATATAAACAATGAGTGAAATACTACTAAGTGTGAAATCTAGAATAGATTCATTGTGAAGAGTACATTCATAACTATAAAAATGTGCGAGTGATGGATGTAATATGAAAGTATCATATAATAAAATAATAATATGAAAGTATCATATTATAAGATAATAAACATATTGTTGCAATATGTATATAGACAACGTGTGGTATGAAGTGGTATTATATGTATTAGAAATGTATTAGAAAGCAGCAGAATCTATAACTTCATTGAGGCCCTCTGGATGTAGGGTTTTAAATTGGTAAATCCAAAAGGTTTCCCTCTGGCGTAATTTAGTCATTCTGTTTTGGGAACTAAGGGCCGGAATAGTTTCCAATGGGGTGATATTCATGACACAATTATTTGTGCCATGTATGGAGGAGTGATGCCTAGAGGTACTATATTTATCAGACCCCTTCAGTATACATCTCAAATGTTCTGACCATCTTTGTCTGATTTTTCTACAGGTGCGACCTATATATTGTAGGCCACACAAGCATGTTATACAATACACTACATAGTTGGAGTTGCATGTTATTCTTTGAGTAATTGCAAAGGATTCTCCAGTACTATTGGATATAATATTTTTAAGACCATTTGTTATATACTTTGCAATTACTCAAAGAATAACATGCAACTCCAACTATGTAGTGTATTGTATAACATGCTTGTGTTCCCAAAACAGAATGACTAAATTACGCCAGAGGGAAACCTTTTGGATTTACCAATTTAAAACCCTACATCCAGAGGGCCTCAATGAAGTTATAGATTCTGCTGCTTTCTAATACATTTCTAATACATATAATACCACTTCATACCACACGTTGTCTATATACATATTGCAACAATATGTTTATTATCTTATAATATGATACTTTCATATTATTATTTTATTATATGATACTTTCATATTACATCCATCACTCGCACATTTTTATAGTTATGAATGTACTCTTCACAATGAATCTATTCTAGATTTCACACTTAGTAGTATTTCACTCATTGTTTATATCACACATATATATACACACACTAGGTAAAATTGGCCCCATTTTCTCACTAAGACGTAACACATTAGCATCCATTATCACTAGGACATAGATGCATATACATATATATATATAAGATATGCGGTCCTTACACTCATGTAATATACACATTCAGTCACGTAGGTAGTTTGTGCACGTTATAGTTAGAGTTCTTTTAGTGCATCTCTTTCATTTATGTAGGCATCAGCCACCCACGGCTCTATCACACTTCTTTTCACAGTAGTTGCACGTATACGTCATGCTCACACATAGCAACATTAACAACAGACACTGTTTCTATGTGTGTCATCGTACGCATCTAACATAATCCCCACGCCTTTTTGACACACACCCTTAGCTCCAATCAAATGGAGCAACACATCACATGATTGTTTTGGATACAGCACTTCTATTGGTCTAGCGCGACACACCTTAGTCTTACGAAGCTATAGGATTGGACATTTATTATAACATTCCTATTCGTTGAATTATACACACCCTTACTCTGTTAAGAAACATAAGACTATACCTTTTTACAGCGTATCATTTATACGTAGGTGCTATTTACAAATACAATTAAGGAATAACAACGGATATAAAAAAAGCGCATGTCGCAATAATACACTTTACATATACAGCATCACGAATATTCATAACCATTTATAACACTGTGCTTAAACATCTAAGACAACTCATAGAGCTTAGATCTCAGTACTTCTATATATGTCTTTTCTAGTCTATGTGTGTCGATAGGGATAAGTAGGTTCTATGTATTGGACATTTGTTTTACACATTGTATTGTATCACTGGTATTATCTGTAACATCCGGTTAGAATATCTAGGGAGTGAATTCAAGTAGCACCTGTTCTAATAAGCTACAGCTGATCCCATTAAGCCTACACAGGGGTATATATGTAAGAGACTCCAGTATATTCAATATCATTTGCCTGAGGAAAAAGCGTGGTTAGCGCTTAGAAACGCGTTGCAATTTTACTACAGATGTCATTGTAGATCTGTGTATTTTTTTAATTAAACTTTTTTATCGATACTGGAGTTCTCTGTTTTTTCATCAACCTGATATATTTGAAGTTCACCTCTCATCACGACAGTGCTTTTGGGCGGATTTGTGCACTAGGACACCATATTATTCCTAGTATGCTTCATTTGCACTATAGGGTGCAATACTTTCTGTGAGTATCCATTCGCAAGCTGCAACAGATATTCATCACTGGTTCCACATTGATTTGCACTAGGGGTCGCCCTCTTGTTTTCTCTCTTGATTTCCAATTGTAAAAGAGCTGAATGCCCTTTTAAGGGAAGTAAAAGAGCTGAATGCCCTTTTAAAAGTAATGCCCATACAAATGCCCCTTTAGGGGCAATGGGTACTTAAGGATTTTTTAGTGTTAGTTTTTTTTATTTTGGGGTGTTTGGTGGGTGGGGGGTTTTACTGTTAGGGGGAACTTAGTTTTTTTTAAAGGTAAAATAGCTGTTTAACTTAACTAGTATTAGATTAGGGGGTGTTTTTATTTTAGGGGGCTTTTGTATTTTCATAGGAATTAGGTATATTTTTTTTATTTTTAATAATTTGGTTTATTATTTTATGTTATGTTAGACTTTTTATTTTTTGTAATTTTAGATAAATTAAAACTAAGGCCTAGATTTAGAGTTTTGTCGGTAACGACCCGCGTAGCTAACGCTGGCTTTTTTCTGGCCGCACCTTTTAAATACCTCTGGTATTGAGAGTTCACAGAATGGCTACGTTAGGCTCCAAAAAGGGAGCATTCAGGCATATTTAACGCCACTGCAACTCTCAATACCAGAGTTGCTTACGGACGCGGCCAGCTTCAAAAACGTGCTCGTGCACGATTCCCCCATTGAAAACAATGGGGCTGTTTGAGCTGAAAAAAACCTAACACCTGCAAAAAAGCCGCGTTCAGCTCCTAACGCAGCCCCATTGTTTGCTATGGGGAAACACTTCCTACGTCTGCACCTAACACTCTAACATGTACCCCGAGTCTAAACACCCCTAACCTTACACTTATTAACCCCTATTCTGCTGCCCCCGCTATAGCTGACCCCTGCATATTGTTATTAACCCCTAATCTGCCGCTCCGTAGACCGCCGCTACTTACATTATTCCTATGTACCCCTAATCTGCTGCCCTAACATCGCCGACCCCTATATTATATTTATTAACCCCTAATCTGCCCCCCACAACGTCGCCTCCACCTGCCTACACTTATTAACCCCTAATCTGCCGAGCGGACCGCACCGCTATTATAATAAAGTTATTAACCCCTAATCCGCCTCACTAACCCTATAATAAATAGTATTAACCCCTAATCTGCCCTCCCTAACATCGCCGACACCTAACTTCAAACATTAACCCCTAATCTGCCGACTGGAGCTCACCGCTATTCTAATAAATGTATTAACCCCTAAAGCTAAGTCTAACCCTAACACTAACACCCCCCTAAGTTAAATATAATTTAAATCTAACGAAATTAATTAACTCTTATTAAATAAATTATTCCTATTTAAAGCTAAATACTTACCTGTAAAATAAATCCTAATATAGCTACAATATAAATTATAATTATATTATAGCTATTTTAGGATTTATATTTATTTTACAGGTAACTTTGTATTTATTTTAACCAGGTACAATAGCTATTAAATAGTTAAGAACTATTTAATAGCTAAAATAGTTAAAATAATTACAAAATTACCTGTAAAATAAATCCTAACCTAAGTTACAATTAAACCTAACACTAGACTATCAATAAATTAATTAATTAAATACAATACCTACAATTATCTACAATTAAACCTAACACTACACTATCAATAAATGAATTAAATACAATATCTACAAATAAATACAATTAAATAAACTAACTAAAGTACAAAAAATAAAAAAGAACTAAGTTACAAAAAATAAAAAAATATTTACAAACATTAGAAAAATATTACAACAATTTTAAACTAATTACACCTACTCTAAGCCCCCTAATAAAATAACAAAGCCCCCCAAAATAAAAAAATGCCCTACCCTATTCTAAATTACAAAAGTTCAAAGCTCTTTTACCTTACCAGCCCTGAACAGGGCCCTTTGCGGGGCATGCCCCAAGAAATTCAGCCCCCCCCCCAACATTACAACCCACCACCCACATACCCCTAATCTAACCCAAACCCCCCTTAAATAAACCTAACACTAAGCCCCTGAAGATCTTCCTACCTTATCTTCACCTCACCGGGTATCACCGATCCGTCCTGGCTCCAAAATCTTCATCCAAGCCCAAGCGGGGGCTAGACATCCATCATCCGACGGCTGAAGAAGTCCAGAAGAGGGTCCAAAGTCTTCATCCTATCCGGGAAGAAGAGTAGATCCGGACCGGCAACCATCTTCTTCCAAGCGGCATCTTCTATCTTCATCCGATGAGGACCGGCTCCATCGTGAAGACCTCCAGCGCGGACCCATCTTCTTCCGACGATGTCCAACTGAAGAATGACGGTTCCTTTAAGGGACGTCATCCAAGATGGCGTCCCTCGAATTCCGATTGGCTGATAGGATTCTATCAGCCAATCGGAATTAAGGTAGGAATATTCTGATTGGCTGATGGAATCAGCCAATCAGAATCAAGTTCAATCCGATTGGCTGATCCGATCAGCCAATCAGATTGAGCTCGCATTCTATTGGCTGTTCCGATCAGCCAATAGAATGCGAGCTCAATCTGATTGGCTGCTACTGATAAGAACATTTGTTTGCCAGTCCTATCACAGATGAGGCATACTGGATTTCTGAAAACTTGTAAGAATCTCCCATTCTCACATGCATTTGTAAAATAAATATTATGTGCCATCTTGTAATTAGACACTAGGTTTGAATAAAACCAGAACTTGTTTTCTCAGTTGACCAGAAAGCTTGTTCTGCTATCTAGGCTGTAAAAAAGCTGCTGCATAGTGACAGGTTTTTGTTTAATACACGGGTGCTCTGTAGACCAGATATAACTAGTCTGTTGATATTGATGCACAGGCCTTAGTGTCTGGGGCCCCAGTCTTAACACTGACATTTGTATCTCCATGTTTTCTGCATGGACCATTATGACTGTGTGCAAACAGTGATACCACCAGCAATTAAACAGTTTAGCTGAGTGGCAAAGAAACTGGAAAAGTTGATGTTAAGAAAGACCTTTGTTATTATTCTCTATGTGAGGGGGGTACACATTTTTCTGCTGCAGCATCATATGGATAAATGGATAGCTACCTAGCTGAAAGGGAACTATTCAGTGAGAATAAGACTCAATAAATAAGCATTAACTGCAAACATACTGAAAGGAGTTGCTGGCTGTAGAATTGGTATTTTTTCTTAGTTTTGCAAACAGAACACAGTTAAAGGGACATGAAACCCAAAAATCTTCTTTCATGATTCAGATAGAGAATACAATTTTAAACAACATTCTAATTGACTGATATCATCTTATTTGCTTCATTCTTTAGATATCCTTTGTTAAATAAATGGCAATGCACATGGGTGAGCCAATCACATGAGCCATCTATGTGCAGCCTCTAATCAGCAGCCACTGAGCATATTTAGATATGCTTTTCAGCAAAGGATATCTTTAGAGAGGTGATGTGCTCTCTAAATAAAAAGGTATACATAGTATTTATAGAAAATAAATGTCATCATCTTCACCCATGGTGCCCATAATCAATTCCTTGAGTCTAAGAAAGCAGGTGCAATAAAACACAAACAGAGGCGGCACTGCAGGACTCATGATGAATTATTTATTAGTCACAACACTGTTACTGCCTGATAATTAATAGCCAACAGAATGTTTGTAAAAAAATACTGTACTCTGTCCTAGTCTTGGTATAATTTACTATGCCATAAAAACTAACCTCTTTCATTCCTAAATACCACATTAAAGCATCATTTAGCTCACTTTTTGGTTGGCTGTACTGAAAATGTTTGATTTAAAATAATATACGACTCATCTGGCGCCAAGTCAAGGAAACCGTGCGATACAAGACAGAATCCTTAAATCGCAGTTAGGACTTAAATTGGTGCCCATAAATAATTCATTATTTTCCTACGAAATGGCAGATCCGTTCAGTATTAAATAGTGACAACACATTCATTAGAGCAATCAAATATTCTAAAAACTAGGAATACTGGGGAAAATTTTAAAAATATTATAAAATGTACTCTTCCACATATCATCATGTTGTGCTTCTAAAGTAGATTGCTGTGCAAAATATTCTTTACACTCCTGCCGGCTTAAAAGTTGGAAGCCTTGATTGTGTTAGCTGTAGCCGCATTGTATAAGTCAGATATGTGTAAAAGCATTAGGCCCACTTGACACTGTAAGAGCAGTACATTTTGTTAGCATTTTTTAAAGCTGCATTTACTGGGTTGATAATGTTCCAGTCTTTGCAAAATGAATGTGCACACAATTTGTGTTTCTCATTAAACCCTCTCTCACCCTCTCCATCTCTGCCACCCCCACAGTTTTATTCTTACATTTTGCTGCTTTATTTGTCATGTAACATCACTGTGATATGACAGACATCATGCAGCTAACAGGAGACCAGACAGCAGGACACACATTATTATGATGTGTGGGTAAAAGTTCTGTGTATTACTGTATGTTAGGCTGTGTGTTTGTGAAAATAAGATTCTGTGTGTGACAGTTTGGGTGTGGGTCTGTGACTTAGTGGGAAATGGTGAATGTGGGTGGTCTATGACTAAATGATAATGTGAGTATGAGACTGTGTGTGGAACATTACCTGTGATTGTATATGACATTATGGGGTCAATTTATCAAATGCCGGGCAGACATGATTCGCTGTCGGCATTTATCATTGCACAAGCATTTCTTATCGGATCGGATCAGGATGATTTCAATCTGCCACCTTAAAGGAGCAGCGGTCTTGCAAACGCATGCTTCTTAACTTGAGTTTCAGGTGGACTTGAAACTTCAGGGGTAGAAAGCAGCATCCACTGCTTGCTAAATCTACCCCTATATGTTTGACTGTGTGTAAGAGTCTGCAACTGTGACAGTATGTGACATTTTGGGCTCCATTAATCAAATGTCGAGAGGTCATGATTCACTGTAGCAAATCATGTCCGCTGGAAATTACTGCAGGTGGACAGCATACATCCTCTGCTTACTGGCAGCCAATCAGCCGCTAGCAGGGGCTGCCAATCATCCAAAACGTATCGGATCGAGATGATTTCAATCCACCACCTTTTACAATCGCTGCTTCTTAACTTTCATTTCAGGCGAACCTTGAACGATGGGTCTCTGAGGCAGCAATGGTTGCTTGATACATGGAGCCCTTTATGTGTGTGTCTGTAACTACAGGAGGGACAGTGTGTGATGTTATTGGGAGTGGGGCTCTGGCTGGGCTTGAGACCATGTGGCAGGACTTGTGGCTATGTGAGGCTGTGGGGTGCGTGTTTGCAATAGTGCATATTATAAGGGTTATGTGAGTGTATGTGAAGCCGAATGTGTGAGGGGCCCTATTTGTGTGTCTCTAGGTTAGGGTGTTGACAATGTGGAGGTGTAGGATGAGGTCTGTGACACAGTTTGAGGCTGTGTGTGTGTTTAAAGGGACACTGAACCCAAATTTGTTCTTTTCTGATTCAGATAGAGCATGCAATTTTAAGCAACTTTCTAATTTACTCCTATTATCAATTTTACTTTGTTCGCTTGCTATCTTTATTTGAAAAAGAAGGCATCTAAGCTTTTTTTTTTGGTTCAGCCTCTGGACAGCAATTTGTATTGGTGGATGAATTTATCCACCAATCAGAAAGGACAACCCAGGTTGTTCACCAAAAATGGGCCGGCATCTAAACTTACATTCTTGCATTTCAAATAAATATACCAAGAGAATGAAGACAATTTGATAATAGGAGTAAATTAGAAAGTTGCTTAAAATTTCATGCTCTATCTGAATCACGAAAGAAAAAAATTGGGTTCAGTGTTCCTTTAAGTATGTATGTGTTATATATATATGAGTTTGTACAGTTATTTAACAAAAATAAATACCTTTAGTAATACTTTTTTTACATTATTGTGCATGGGTGCATGCTACTATATAGTGAATGGCACCATGGATATGGCTGTAATTGGCCATACAAACCTGTGACATGCTGTGACTGACAGAAAGGCTATCTTGGGGGGATTGTTGGCAGTTTCAGGGGTCAAAGTCATAGTAATAAAGAAATAAACAGTAAGTCAAGATATACATTTTAAAAAGGTGAGTGCCCCTTAAGCCTCTTTCTATGTTGACACAATACTTAGTTTTACGAGTAAAACCATTAATGGTAAAATAACATCTCCACACTGACCAATTGACTACATTGATACTGAGGTATTTTAATACATTCAAATACTTTCCTTCCATTTATATAAACAGTATCTAAACTACTTATGTGTACAATATTTTGACCCCTATTGCAATAAGTTTGAATTTGCACATGAAAATATTATTAAGCAGCATGAGTTGATTTTAAAGCTATTTCTATGAATAAGGAGAGCTAGAAAAAAAATTGGAATTTCATAACATTTTGTGAAATCTTATAATTGAAATGTTTAAACCTCTAAAGCTTAATCCCAATCATAAATACACAGATGATTAATTTGTGTACAAGTTTCTTAGTTCTCAATCATATTAACCTATATTTAACTTTTTTAGCGTAAAGAAAAACATGATTTATTAACGTCAACTGAGTGTGCATAATGATTTTAAAGGGACAGTCTAGTCAGTTAGGGCATGCAATTTTAAACAACTTTCCAATTTACTTCTGTTATCTAATTTGCTCAATTCTTTAGATATCCTTTGTTGAAGAAATAGCAATGCACATGTGTGAGCCAATCACACAAGGCCTCTATGTGCAGCAACCAATCAGCAGCTACTGAGCATATCAGCAAGTGATATCAAGAGAATGAAGCAAATTAGATAATAGAAGTAAATTAGAAAGCTGTTTAAAATGACATGCTCTTTCTAAATCATGAAACAAAAAAATTGGGTTTCATGTCCCTTTAAAGTGGAAAAAAAGAACAGGTGAAAAGTATTAAAATTGTAAAAAAAACAAACTCCTATGGCCATTGAAGTATTTTCTTATTGATTCTTAGGCCCCTAATGATCTAAAGCTCTCTGCTCTGGTGAGATGATCTAAGACATCCGGTCAATAAGAGAAGTCCCACAAATCATTTTAGAAAGGCAAATGTTATCCTGGGAGCTGTTTACCTTGCTATATAGAGTATCAGATGTAGACCCAAGTCTACAGACTCTTGCTTGTGTAATGAGCCTTTTCATATGCAGGAGGGGGTGTTAGTGTCTGCTCTTCTTATTTTCCCAGCCCCTTTCACTGGGTGTCCCAGCCTCACCTCATCAACAGTGCTAAACTGGAAGCTTCTAGGTATGTTTTTAAAAGGTTTAATATTGAATTTTTAGATCAGTATCTGTGCATATCCTTCTTTATAGTAGTGTCTATTACATGCAGTTATATAAAAATGGTTTTATACTGTACCTTTAAAACTCATGCTTTGTCTAAATAATTATATTTGAACTTTGACTTTAGTATCCCTTTAACAATCCATTATATCTAAGGAAAGGGTGGTGAAAGCTTACACAATCCAATAAACAGGGCTCTGTAAATGGGTATCTCCATTAAAATATATCACAATCTACTAAAAACAGCAGCCTGAGAGCATATTCTGCAATCATTTCATTATTATAGAAAAGTAAAGAGGCAGGTAATAATCCTGTGCTATTTATTAATATATAAGTGCTGGCATTACATTTATATCTTTCAGTGGATATAGCTATTGTAATTACTTTTCATGTGTAACCTCATTATCTGGGCAATGGTGCCCACAAATACTTTCTGATATTCAATAATACAAAAAGTTTCCCAGTTTTAGAATTTATGTCAGATTATTTCAATAAAATAATTACGGATTAACAATATTAAAAATAATAATCACAAGTACTAATACCCTTGAAGCATGAAATGTGTGTGGTTTAATATATTATCAGAGTTGAAAGCAATAATTTCCATGTTATTTAATAATCTTATTTGATAATGAAGAATTATAATCATAATTAGTATCTTAAATTTGCACAATTGAGCTGAGAAGAAATCAAGTAATTACCTTAATTTGTATTTATAATGAAATGTAAGAGAACATGAATTTAATAGACTTGCTAATTAAACTGTTCATGATGAAATGCACATACTATAGCCTAGCTTCACTAAAAATAGAGGAGTCTCTCTAGTCTAGTGAGGTTACTCTACAAAAATCTTTAGGTATTGTACGTAACAATAAGAAACAGTCAAGTACAATCTGGAAGAGGTTTGCCCTGGACTGTTGAATTTTGGAGCATTTGAATGAACCCATTGGTATATTTGTCCCTTTTTGACTTCCATAATAACTACATACTGACAATGAAGACCTACAACTGCATTTGTTTATATTATTATTATCCTGTTTTTGTTGTTATAGTTTGATTTGGAAGTGGTTGAAGAGATTCTCTACCTGGTTTACAGCTGAACCACACCTTGGAATAAAATAAATGTTAACTTTTAAGCAACTTAACATTTCTAATGAACATTATATAGCATTTCATGTTAAACAATCACATATTTTTGGTTTTATATTTTAATAACATTTTAGATTTTTTTTTCATTATGCTAGTGATAAGTAATGAACTTCAGCTTTTTTTTTTTATAAATGTACATTACATGGAGAGCTTTATTAAATTAAAAAAAGGTTTGTGTAATAAAACATACATTTCTCAATGTGCAGAGACAAAAATCTAATTGCTGTACAAATCCAACACAGAATACAGACTATTATTATTTATTATTATTATCATGTATTGGTAAAGTGCTGCATTTTGGTCTGTTTAATATTTATTTATATGTTTTTATTTAAAAACCATCTAAAGAATAAACATAAATATAATGGAGGTTTCTTGGATACGCATTATAAATCTTTTACTTTTTCCTCTTCCAATAACATGTTTTGGTCTGTTGACTTGTGTCACTTTTCTGTGTCTTGTCGTGTGTCACATTTTGATTTTATCTAAATTTGGTTGTTACAGTCATTGGGAAGCCACTTGCACTGCAATCAGACCCATCAATTTCACCAGATATCAGCTCCCAAAATCATTTTATTACCTCTTAATCAATAACACTCTCAAGGTCATTTAATTTATTGTTACAATGAGCTGGAGAACATCCCAAGACATAATTTAATTCCCTGGCTCATTATCACTTTGCAGATGTTATAATTGCCAAGAAAACAATCAATTTACAAAACACATGCGAAATATAATCACCTTCTTCGATTTCAGCCAGAAAGAGCAAGGTTTGGTTTTTAATAGAGGAAGCTGTTTAATCTAAATTCCATAAAGCTGATAAACCTCAGCAGACAATCTGATAGGTCATTAAATGATTTATACTTTGCATGGTTTATTGCTAATAACAAGGCTACACGTGCAAAGTGATGACATTTTAATGGGAAATTTTTAATTAATTTGGCAAGGTGGATGTCATTTTCATAAGGTGACCTTGATCCATTACTTGTTTCCTTGAAAACAGATATTGGCAAGCATGTGGCAAGTTTTACATGATACTTTCTAATCTTTAAACACAATTCATTATGGTATCATCAACGTATTCAAATAGCAAGGAACAGTGGATTTTAAACTTTAATTAATTTGACATCATTAAACCTTCATTCTAAACTATTGTAGGTTCATTGTAAAGACCATTAAAACCAGTTTTAATTTGAACTACCCAAAAAATTTAAATAAATAATTTTTCAGATATATAGTCTTGTCTTTGTATATTAATGTGCAGTCTTGTATACTAATCTACAGCTTTGTATACTAATCTGCAGCTTTGTATGCTAATATGTTATGTGGTGTCCTAATATTATTGTGCTTTGGACAGAAACTAATCTGTCTTTTGACACAGTACACTTAGGTCTTCTCACAAGTAGAAGAGACATAAAATAGACAATAATGCGGTAATTTGGTCCCTGCAGGCTATTTTGGTTACTGCAGGCAATACACTTGCATTAAAAATACCTCCTGCATAAAGATATCTTTGGGATAACTTTAAATGATCAGTTAACTGGTTGGAAGTGTCTGATAATATGAAAAAAAAGAGTTTTTGTTAATTAGCAAAGGTCTCCTTAAGAAACCACTAATGTTATTCTTAATTTCAAAATACAAGGTCTTGCCTCAGTAACCTATTTACTTACTTACTTATTTGAAATAGTTTCAATAAAAGGTTGTTAGGTCAAAGGCTGTGCATATATTGCAGAATATAGAATTCAAAAGAATAGTTTGAAATTTAGTAGGCATATGACCTAAACCTATCTAAAACAAACATAGGATGTAGATTGCTGTGAAAAGCTGATTTATGGAGAACTTTAACATATCAATGGCCTAAGGTCAAGTTGAAAACATAAAAGAAAAGTTCTTAACCTAAATGGTCCATTTTATCGCACACTTAAAACGTGGTGTTGAAAGAGAGTCATATGACTATGTCCCTTGCTCTGGCTGCCTAATAACAGTTGCCAGTGAGGAAACCATGGAGAAAAGGCATGGTAATGGGTGACTGAAGACTGAAATACATAAAATAGCTAAAACCACAAAAATGGCATTTGGCATTGTAAGTTAGTTTTAGATGTTTTGGACATGAGAAAATTGTCATCTTATTTGGCACTCCAAATGTTGACCAGAAGAGACAAAGGATTTTGAGTTCACAAGAAAGTCTGAGTAAAATACAAAGGATTCCTGACAAATTCTATGGACAAATCGCCCCTATGGATAAGTTGTGGATACACCACTTTTATCCTGAGACAAAATAACAATCCAAGCAGTGGAAGCATCATGATTCTAACCCAGTTCAGAAATTGCGACCCGAAGTAAGTGCGAGCAAGGTTATGGCCTCTCTGTTTTGGGATTCAAAGGAAAGGTTGATGATTGACAACATTTACAGACTATAACAGGTGACTACTATGCCAACTTGACTGGAAAATTGTGCAAAACAATTAAAGAGAAGTTGATTTAGAAACTGATATTCAAACAAGAGAATACTCCCATGCACTTTTGTTGGCATGGCTTCCATTGCTGAGGCAGTACTCAAATTGCTGGATCAATCCAATATTCAACAGATTTTGCCCCAAGTTACCATTACCTGTTAATATGTTTGAAGGATGATTTGCAAGGAGCAAGTTTTGCAAGTGATGATGAAGTAATGGTAGCTGTTCATGAGTGGCTAGACAGTCAAAAACAAGCTGTTTTCACTAGCCTAAAAATGTTGCAACATCACTTGCAGAAGTGTGTTAAGCTAAAGGGTGATTACTTTGAAAAATAATACATATTTCATGTGTCTACGAGAGTATTAGGACTAACTGAATTACCCTCATAAACACTGTTTTTTAAGGGTCAATGCTTTCTTTGTTTCATACAGCATGCTATTTATGTCTGATGACAGAGGCAATTCCACCAAAATGTTACGTCAAATAAATGGTGATGGTGTTAGAAGTATTGACGAATGCTTCCTTCTGTAGACTACTGGGTGTATCTTTGAATGCACCCCGGGTAATTGTAATTGCACATAGGATTGTTAATGCTAGCCCTTGATAGAATAGTATATATATATATTGATTTGCTAATTACTGCAAAAAATAGTTTTTCAGTTATTTATAGAAAAGCATTGGGGCAATTCCAATCCATCAAAAAACTAATTTTACATAGGTTTTGTGTTATTTATTTCATTCAACAGCCTTGACCACTGCATAGTTTACCAATTATTATTATTATTACAACCAAAAATCTTTACTGCACATGTGCATGAAAAATTATATGATTTATTTTGTTGTTTTACTGTGTATAGTCACAATATAGAACGATTTGCTAAACTTTGATATTGTAAACACTAAAATCATATCAACCTGCTTTATTTAAAAGACACCTCCTAATGAACAGTGAATGAAACTCAGTTTCATGAGCATCACTTGTGGTTGACCTTTAGAGCTGGTTAATCATTTGCAATGAAAATTAGTGAGAACGTTTGGAACAAAGCACTTGTTTTAAACTTAATGATTTTAAAAAAAAATGGTTAAACTACTTTACTGTATATTTTTATTTGTGATTACCAGTTATTTTGCAAATACCAAAATTGTTTTTCCAATCCAGAATAATCAAAAAAGCCAGCCTTATATATGTAAATGTGGATCACGTTCAATTTATGGCCTTCAATGTTTCTATGTCACTTTCTATGTGTGCGTACGCGTGTGCGTGCATGTGTGTCTTTAAAGAAAAGGAGAGAAAATAGCAGAGGCTAAATAAATAAAAAAAACTCAATCAAACAAACTAAAGCCAGGAATATCATTAGATTTTTCTCAATACATGCTTCCCTGCATTTATTGGATACTCTACCTTTACGGTTCTTTGTAGTTATACGAGATCTGATTACTGAAATCCAAAAAATAAAATATGAAATGTTTTTACAGAGATCCAACACCCAGATCTATTTTCCCTAACTATTAATAATTTGTGAAGCAGTTTTTTATTTACAAAATATTGTACATAGAGAATAAGCTATCACATCTCATACAGTTGAAATGTTCTCACAAAATAGATCTATAAACAAATGATATTTTTGCAAATATATAATTTATGCATAAACCAGTTTGTCTGACAATTTATATATGAAACATTCTGTATAGTGTGAATGTTTGGATCAAATAGAACACACTTGTAGTTCACATGTATCCATTCTAGAAATTTGAAAAATTCACTTCACATTTGAATTAACCAAATAGTGTTTTCAAGACTTAGGGGAAGATCTATCAAAGCCTTCGGCAGGCTTCACCCCCTACATCTGCAGGTTCTAAGAAGGGACAAGCAGCAGTCATTAGACCGGTGCTTCCCTAATCTTTTGCCACCTCTTAGGTGGCGAATTTCAATCTCCCCGGTTTCGTCCGCGCGTGATTGGCTGTGTTCGGGCAGGGGGCGGGATTGTATGCAAGTGCAAAATAGCACTCATGTGCCATGCTGAATTCCGGTAGCGGAATTCAGCCCGCCAGTGGCGAGTTGCGCCAGACAGGGGCGTGTATGTGCACCCCTGTCCGCCGCAGCTTGATAAATCGACCTCTTATTCTGTATGTCCAAAACTAAAACAAATGAATCAACTTGGTTTAAAACTACTTATACTCAAAAGTTATATGGTGTAGCAATAATAATTGAAAGGAATGCTTGTAACCTTGAAAGTTATGTAAAAATAACATAAAATATATTTATGTTATGTTGTAACTGAAGTATTCGGATAAGATGGAAAGCTATACCTTAAATCCATATATAAATATGTTATACCTTGTAAACAAACATGACAAATCTTGTATGATATTGCTGTTTGTGGATGTGTTCCATATTGGCCAGTCAAGTTGACTCACTGTTGTTTTCTGCTTTATTAATTCTGGTCAGTGACCTGAGAAATCTTATACTCTGTGAGCTTGAAGATGCTGAATCAACAAAGATTTTGTATTGTAGATGGAGAATAAAAATTATTTGTTAGATTTAACATGTCAGTTAATTATAGAATAATACAGCTATTTGTTTTGATATAATTACTGTAATAAATTATATAAAAACATAAGACCTACAATCAGAGGCTTAACTAGAAACCACAGGGCCCAGGTGCAAGAATCCAGACAGCAACCCCCCCCCCCGTAAAAAAAAACCCCAAAAAAAACAAATGTGAATTTAATACATATTTTCCCCCCAACATTTAACACGGAAAACAAACCAGCTATATATGTGTGTGTGTATACAGTAAACACAAAAATGTTTTTTGAATGTGCTGTATACACACACATTTATAGCTGAATGTGTTGTATACACACAAACATATATATTTATATATATAGCTGACTGTGATGTATACAGAATCTTGTGACGCTATACAAATAAATGATAATAAAAATAATAATAATACACACATACATAACTGACTGTGCTTTACACACACACACACACACAAATATATATATATATATATATATATATATATATATATATATATATATATATATATATATAAAAAGGGAATTATATTGTGAGGGGGGGGTACCCAACGACAATATAAAAGTATTGCGCTGTATGCTTCTGTTTAACTCAAAGTGAGTAGGGGAACCTGGAAGTGCAGCTGTAATTCAGGGTGTGTGAGAGGGTTGTCCACTCCCCTAGGAGAGTGTGATAATCTTTCCCACCAGTGATTGTTAAAAGAAAGAGAGAGGAACAGCGCTTATCCTAGGAATGAATCCCTGTTCACATATAATAGGATATAAAATATTAAAAGAAATAGAAGTAAATAACCATATATATGATTATATAGAGACACTCTATAAAGTAATATGGAATCACAATATGATGTTCCAGTTAATATAAGTGATAATAATTCACAAAAATGTTATTGAATGATTTAAAAAGTCAGTTTAGTTGTTTTAGTAAGGACTAAATATCAAAATAGATGAAAAACAGGTCAATCTGGTAGGTATTACACTTACTAGAACAAACCTCAATCATATGAGGTAAGTTGCCGCCTCTTGTAAGTGTAAAAACTTCCTCAGTCCTGATGTGGCAGTATTGGTTGATCCAGACAGTAGTATCCTTCTCCTCTCAGAGTATGTGCCTTTCTCCTCCTTCTCCTCTCGGAGTATGTGCCTTTCTCCTCTTAGAGTATGGACTTTCAGTCCCAATGGAGGCTGGTAGTCTGTTTCCTTCACGCTCCCGCAGGGTTATGCAAAAGAGACAAAGAGCAAGGACATAGTGTAAAACCGTTTAATAATAAATGTAATGACTTAAAAACAGACAAATGGCAACTCACATTAAAAGTCCTCAAACATATGAGGCATGTGGATACACTGAGATACACTGTGTTACAATTGTGATGTGTGAACCCCGTAGCTGGTTGCAGTTTGCAGTTTGTAGAATAGTCACAAACAAGGGTTAAATACAGGTTCTTCCAGAAGCCACAATGCAGTAAAATGAAAGATTGTGTAAAAACACCAACTGGTTATCGGGTTGTATGACTAACCATATGGTAATTAACACACAAAGAATGTTGAAATTCAAAAATAAATCATATAATGATAAAAAAGTCCCCCAATGGGGATAAAAGAATAAATATGTGGTTGTTTGTAATCCCTTACGCGTTTCAAAGGCTATGTTTTTCCTTCTTCCTCAGAGGGTGTTCGGTAGTGGAATTACTTCCGTCTCCTGTGTGTATACCTAAGAAGCGGGCGGCGGCACGCCCCTTTGTGTCTATACCTATGACTTGATTGGATGTTGATAATTTCAATCATGTCAGTTTGTTAAGGATATAGCCTATCCTATACAGATAGGTATTTGTAAGGTGCTACGTTAGTGTGCGCTTTGACGTAGTCTCGCTCAATATAATAAGTATGTGCGGCTATTGATGTTAAATAGGGTAGTTTATTGTAGTCCCCCTAAAACTTTTATGTTTGTAGTTTTAGCAAAAAAAAAGAAAGTTAATAGATATTTTGCACGGGGCTGTGTCAATTTGTGTGCTAAGCAATGTCCCGTGTCGTGGGTGTGTTTTTTTACTTCTTAATGTCTATACGGTTGTCATAGCTACCGTCTTCCTTGTCTCTTCCTTTAGAATGCTCTCAGTGTATAATTAAATACAACCTCACAGGGGAGGATAGGAAAAATTAAATAAATTAATTTAATTTAATGAAGATATCTCATAAAATATCCAGGTTGGATTTTGTATAAGGTGCATTGCCCAATACTTACATAATTCTGTAAGTATGAATTTGAAGAAATTGTTGTTTAATTAAGACTATACCTTCAAGGGTTAGTTTTCTAGCAGGCACTTATATACCCCAATTTAATCTCTCGTGTTTCATACTGATGGTGAAACTAATTGTTGTAACGTTCTGCTGTTTGCTTGTATCATATAGGGAAAAGTAAATGATATAGATGGTTTACATAGTGAAGATGAATCTAACATGTTGTCTAAGTTTTGGAAACGAAAGTACATTCCTACATATGCCCCAATTTTACTTATGTTGATGTTGTTGGCTAGAAATGTCTTTTTAATATTCATTGTTTCCACTAATACCATAAATTACAAATGACCCTAAGTGTATTGATTGTATATTTGCATTTGCATATCCATATGACATACAAGGAAGATTCATAGAAAAATATGTATATGTACATACACACACAACCAATTTGTATAAATATACATGGAGAAAAAAATCATGGTATTCACAGTATTGAAACATTCATTTCTCCTATATATTTAATATTTAATCTAGATGTATATACTTTAACCATATTGGTATGGGATCATATAGGACTTAACTCAGAGTTCTTTTCTTCTATGAGAATATAGAATTACTTTAAAAGAAGGAGAGTGGTGTTCCTTATTATAGATGAATTACTCTAGAAAGGCCGCAAGATCAATGTCTTTATTTAGACCTCTTGGACTCATTGTGCCAAAGTAATGAATCCAAAAGGTTTCCCTTTTTCTCAGGTGTAATTCCCTGTTGGATCCCTCTGGGGGTTTTTTAATGTGTTCTAGGATTGTTCCTCTAAGGCTAGTTGGATCACTATTGTGAAAGTTTTTAAAATGAGCTGGAACACTATGATTCTTTTCCCCCCCTTCGATATTCCTAATGTGTTCAAGTAATCTTTTCTTATATGGTCTTATAGTACGTCCTATATATTGCAGTTTGCAACTGCATTCCAGGAGGTATACGACAAAATCTGTCTTGCAATTGGTTAGGGTGGTTATGTTATGTACTTTTTTAGTGGAGGTGGAGGTTATCTGTTTGGTTGGTTTTTTTCCACTATAGTGGTGAGTGCATGAGGCACAATTCCGTCTATTGCACTTAAAAAAGCCTACACTACTTGGTCCTAGCCAATTGTTATTATTTTCATTTTTATCTTTGGAGTTCAGTTTGCTTGGTGCTATTATTGATTTCAAGTTCCTATTCTTTCTATATATGATTTGCGTTTTTTTCTCCCCAATTTCCTTCAATAGTGGGTCCTTAGATAGTACGTGCCAGTGTTTTCTGAATATTTGTTCAATTTCTCTAGCACCTGTACTATATGTCGTTATAAAGGTTACACCTGGATTTTGTTTTATTTTATTTTTGTTTTTATTTGTATTTGTTTTAGTTAGGAGTATGTTCCTGTCCATCTTATTTACCTTTTCATATGCAGTTCTTAGTTTGTTTTCATTGTAGCCTTTGTTTAATAATTTAGTTGTTAAAATTTTTGATTCATCCTCAAAGTCACTAACCTTAGAGCAGTTCCTTTTCAGTCTCTGGTACTGACCAAAGGGGATATTGTTAATCCAATTTGGGTGGTGGCCGCTTGTTGCGTTCAGATAGCCATTGCTATCAGTTGGTTTCTTATATAATTTTTTTTATCATTATATGATTTATTTTTGAATTTCAACATTCTTTGTGTGTTAATTACCATATGGTTAGTCATACAACCCGATAACCAGTTGGTGTTTTTACACAATCTTTCATTTTACTGCATTGTGGCTTCTGGAAGAACCTGTATTTAACCCTTGTTTGTGACTATTCTACAAACTGCAAACTGCAACCAGCTACGGGGTTCACACATCACAATTGTAACACAGTGTATCTCAGTGTATCCACATGCCTCATATGTTTGAGGACTTTTAATGTGAGTTGCCATTTGTCTGTTTTTAAGTCATTACATTTATTATTAAACGGTTTTACACTATGTCCTTGCTCTTTGTCTCTTTTGCATAACCCTGCGGGAGCGTGAAGGAAACAGACTACCAGCCTCCATTGGGACTGAAAGTCCATACTCTAAGAGGAGAAAGGCACATACTCCGAGAGGAGAAGGAGGAGAAAGGCACATACTCTGAGAGGAGAAGGATACTACTGTCTGGATCAACCAATACTGCCACATCAGGACTGAGGAAGTTTTTACACTTACAAGAGGCGGCAACTTACCTCATATGATTGAGGTTTGTTCTAGTAAGTGTAATACCTACCAGATTGACCTGTTTTTCATCTATTTTGATATTTAGTCCTTACTAAAACAACTAAACTGACTTTTTAAATCATTCAATAACATTTTTGTGAATTATTATCACTTATATTAACTGGAACATCATATTGTGATTCCATATTACTTTATAGAGTGTCTCTATATAATCATATATATGGTTATTTACTTCTATTTCTTTTAATATTTTATATCCTATTATATGTGAACAGGGATTCATTCCTAGGATAAGCGCTGTTCCTCTCTCTTTCTTTTAATATATATATATATATATATAATAAGATACACAGGAGGGCACTCACGGGTCTTTCCATCAAAAAAAATGTTTTCCTTTTATTCACATGAAACAAATCATAAAAAGGTCGACGTTTTGGCTGGTAAGTCAGCCTTTTTCAAGAAAATCTTAATATATTCTCTTTCTGTTTTGCATATGTAAATATGACCCTGTGGATAGTCTCCCTAAGGGTGATGGGGGAAACCAGACGTGGACTCCTTGCCCAATGTGCTTAGAGGGATATGGCTGTACCTCACTGACGAGGCCCAAAGGAGGCCAAAACGATCATCTGGGGTTATCATGTTCCTTGTTCAGAGGATAATTGCCTGATATTTCGGGGTTGGACTGACCATGTCGGTGGGATCAGACTAATATACTACGGGAAAGTTTTCCTCTGTGAAATGCACAATTGGGCAGAAAGAAGCTACTCCCAAGTGGCAATCGGGCTATAGAACAAGCTATTGATGCTGCTGCTCGTTCCTGGCAGACTGCTTCTCATTCTGTTCTGCATATGTAAATATGACCCTGGGGATAGTCTCCCTAAGGGTGATGGGGGAAACCAGACGTTTGCGGGCAAATTATGCTCACGAGGGTGCAAAATGCTGTTATTTATGGCATCATTCTTGGCGCGAGAATTTTTTTTGCGCAAATGAAGTACGTCATTTCTTGCGTCTTAGTTGACGCTAGGTTGTTTGGCGCAAAATTGTGTTTGTTATGACGCGAGTTGCGTCATTTCCGGAAAAATGTCTCAACTTCCTTTTGCCTCACTTCCTATATGCTCCTTACCTTCTTTGTGTTCAGAGGGCTATGCTATTTGTTTTGGGGGGGTTTGCCAATTTTAGTATTTGCATTTTTTTCTATAACTGCTATATGTGGAAATAAGATATTTCTGTTTAAATGTTATTTTTTCTTTTTTACATTTTACAAGATGTCTCAATCTGATCCTGTGTCAGAATCTGCTGTAGTAACAATGTTGCCTGAACACAGTTCTACCAAAGCTAAGTGTATCTGTTGTAAGCTAGTGGAGATTATATCTCCAGCTGTAGTGTGTAACAGTTGTCATGATAATCTTTTGCATGCAGAAAAGGTTTCTATTAGTGCTAATACAGTATCTGTTGTTCCTTCAACATCTAAAGTACATGATATCCCTGTTGATATGAAAAATGATATTGCTGATGCGATACAGAAGGCTATGGCTACTATATCGCCTTCAAATAAACGTAAAATGTCTTTTAAAACTTCTTATAATACTGATGAAATTTGTAATGAACGGCAACATACTGATATATCCTCTGTGATTGAGGATCTCTCTGATTCAGAAGATCCTACTTCAGACATTGACACTGATAAATCATCTTATCTTTTTAAGATTGAGTATATTCGTTCTTTGTTAAAAGAAGTGTTGATAACTTTGGATATTGAGGAGTCTGGTCCTCTTTATAATAAATCCAGTAAACGTTTAAATTCTGTCTATCAACCTCCTGTGACTACTCCTGAGGTTTTTCCTGTTCCTGATGCTATTTCTGATGTGATTGTTAAGGAATGGTCTAAGCTTGGTACTTCTTTTGTTCCTTCTTCAAGGTTTAAAAAGTTGTATCCTTTGCCAGTGGCTAAATTAAAGTTTTGGGAAAAAGTCCCTAAGGTTGATGGAGCTATTTCTACTCTTGCAAAACGTACTACTATTCCTATGGAAGATAGTTCTTATTTTAAGGATCCTTTAGATAGGAAGATTGAATCTTATCTAAGGAAAGCTTATTTGCAGTCTGGCTATATTCTCAGACTTGCCATTTCTATGGCTGATGTTGTGGCTGCATCAACTTTTTGGTTGGATAGCTTAGCACAACGGGAAAAAGACTCTGATTTGCATAGCATTGTTCATTTGCTTCAACATGCTAATCATTTTATCTGTGATGCTATTTTTGATATCATCAAGATTAATGATAAATCTATGTATTTGGCTATTTTAGCTAGAAGAGCTTTATGGCTCAAATCATGGAATGCTAACATGGTATCTAAATCTGGGTTACTATCTCTATCATTCCAGGGTAATAATTTGTTTGGTTCCCAGTTGTATTCTATTATTTCCACTATTACTGGGGGGAAGGGAGTTTTTTTGCCTCAAGATAAAAAGTCTAAAGGCAAATGTAAAGCTTCTAATTGGTTTTGTTCCTTTCATTAGAATAGAGAACAGAAAACCACTCCTTCCCCTAAAGACTCTGGCTCCAATTGGAAGCCATCCTCGAGTTGGAATAAATCCAAGCCTTATAAGAAGCCAAAGCCAGCCCCCAAGACTGTATGAAGGTGCGACCCTCAATCCAGTTCTGCTGATGGGGGGGCAGATTGAAATTATTTCAAGACATTTGGGCAGGTTCCATTCAGAATCATTGGATTCAGAATATTGTCTCTCATGGGTATCGAATAGGTTTCATAATAAGACCTCCTGTGAGAAGATTTTTTCTCTCTCACATTCCAACAAATCCTGTGAAAGCTCAGGCTTTTCTGAAGTGTGTGTCAGATCTTAAGCTTTCAGGAGTAATTGTACCAGTTCCCTTTTTGGAACAGGGTCTGGGGTTTTATTCAAATATATTCATTGTCCCAAAGAAGGAAAATTCTTTCAGACCAGTTCTAGATCTGAAGTTTTTGAATCAATTTGTAAGAGTCCCAACTTTCAAGATGGTGACTATAAGGACTATTCTGCCTTTTGTTCAGCAAGGTCATTACATGTCCTCAATAGACTTACAGGATGCTTATCTTCACATTCCGATTTATCCAGACCACTATCGGTTTCTGAGATTCTCTTTTCTAGACAAGAAATTTACCAATTTGTTGCTCTTCCATTTGGCCTAGCAACAGCTCCAAGAATCTTTTTGAAATTTCTTGGTGCCCTTCTATCTGTAATCAGAGAGCAGGGTATTTTAGTGTTTCCTTATTTGGATGATATCTTGGTACTGGCTCAATCTTTTCATTTAGCAGAATCTCACACAAATCAACTTGTGTTGTTTCTTCAAATACTTGGTTGGAGGATCAATTTACCAAAGAGTTCCTTGATTCCTCAGACAAGGGTCACCTTTTTAGGTTTCCAGATAGATTCAGTGTTCATGACTCTGTCTTTAACAGAAAAGAGACAAATTAAATTGGTTTCTGCCTGTTGAAACCTTCAGTCTCGATCATTCCCTTCAGTGGCTATGTGCATGTAAGTTTTAGGTCTCATGACTGCAGTATCGGACGCGATCCCCTTTGCTCGTTTTCATATGAGACCTCTACAACTTTGCATGCTGAATCAATGGTGCAGGGATTATACTCGGATATTACAGTTGATATACTTAAATCCCAACATTCAACTCTCTCTGTCCTGGTGGTTAGACCATCATCGGATTGTTCAAGGGGCCTCTTTTGTTTGTCATGCCTGGACTGTGATTTCAACAGATGCAAGTCTCACAGGTTTGGGAGCTGTCTGGGGGTCTCTGACAGCACAAGGAGTTTGGAATCTTCAAGAGGCGAGGTTACCAATCAATATTTTAGAACTCTGTGCTATTTTCAGGGCTCTTCAGGCTTGGCCTCTATTAAAGAGAGAATCATTCATTCGTTTTCAGACAGACAATTTCCCAACTGTAGCATATGTCAATCATCAAGGGGGGACACGCAATCCTTTAGCGATGAAAGAAGTATCTTAGATACTTTCTTGGGTGGAATCCAACTCCTGTGTAATTCCGGCGATACATATCACAGGTGTAGACAACTGGGAAGCGGATAATCTCAGTCTTTACATCCAGGGGAGTGGTCTCTCCATCCAGCTGTATTTTGTCAGATTGTACAGATGTGGGGTCTCCCCAAAATAGATCTGATGTCTTCCCATCTAAAGAAGCAGCTTCCCAGGTACCTTTCCAGGTCCAGGGATCCTCAGGCGGAGATGGTGGATGCGTTATCATTCCTTGGTTTTACCAACCTGCTTACATTTTTCCGCCTCTAGTTCTTCTTCCAAGGGTGATCTCCAAGATCATATTGGAACAATTTCATGTGTTTCTGATAGCACCAGCATAGCCTCACAGGTTTTGGTATGCTGATCTTGTCCGTGTGTCCAGTTGCCAACCTTTTCCACTTCCTTTAAGGCCAGACCTTCTGTCTCAAGGGCCATTTTTCCATCAGGATCTCAAATTGCTACATTTGATGATATGGAAATCAAACGATTAGTACTTTGTCATAGAGGTTTCTCTGACTCAGTGATTAATACTATGCTACAGGCTCGTAAGTCTGTTTCAAGGAAGATTTATTATCGGGTTTGGAAAACCTATATTTCATGGTGTTTTTCTCATAAATTCTCTTGGCATTCTTTTAGGATTCCTAGAATTTTACAGTTTCTTCAGGATGGTTTGGATAAAGGTTTGTCTGCAAGTACCTTGAAGGGACAAATCTCTGCTCTTTCTGTTTTATTTCATAGAAATATTGCTAAACTTCCTGATATTCACTGTTTTGTTCAGGCTTTGGTTCGTATCAAGCCTGTTGTTAAATCAATCTCTCCTCTTTGGAGTCTTAATGTGGTTTTGAAGGCTTTGCAGGCTCCTCCTTTTGAGCCTATGCATTCTTTGGATATTAAACTTCTTTCTTGGAAAGTGTTGTTCCTTTTGGCTATCTCTTCTGCTAGAAGAGTTTCTGAATTGTCTGCTCTCTCTTGTGAGTCTCCTTTTCTTATTTTCCATCAGGATAAGGCTGTTTTGTGGACTTCATTTAAATTTCTTCCTAAGGTTGTGAATTCTAACAACATTAGTAGGGAAATAGTTGTTCCATCCTTGTGTCCTAATCCCAAGAATACTCTTGAAAGATCTTTACATTCTTTGGATATTGTTAGAGCTTTGAAATTTTATGTCGAAGCTACTAAAGATTTCAGGAAGACTTCTAGTCTGTTTTTTTTTTTTTCTGGTCCTAGAAAAGGTCAGAAAGCCTCTGCCATTTCTTTGGCATCTTGGTTAAAGCTTTTGCTTCACAAGGCTTATTGGGAGGTCGGACAGTCTCCGCCACAGAGAATTACAGTTCATTCTATTAGATCAGTCGCCACTTCTTGGGCTTTTAAGAATGAAGCTTTGGTTGATCAGATTTGCAAAGCAGCAACTTGTTCTTCTTTGCATACATTTACTACATTTTACCATTTTGATGTATTTGCTTCTTCTGAAGCAGTCTTTGGTAGAAAAGTTCTTCAGGCAGCTGTCTCAGTTTTGATTCTTCTGCTTATGATTTAAGTTTTTTTCTTGTAAATTATAAGAAAGATTTACATTTTTGTGGATTTATTTTTTTTCAGCGGAAATAGCTGTTTTTATTTTATCCCTCCCTTTCTAGTGACTCTTCTGTGGTCTCCCAAATCTTGGGTATTTCTATCCCATACATCACTAGCTCATGGACTCTTGCCAATTACATGAAAGAAAACATAATTTATGTAGGAACTTACCTGATAAATTAATTTATTTTATATTGGCAAGAGTCCATGAGGCCCACCCTTTTATGGTTGTTATGATTTTTGTATAAAAGCACAATTTTATTTCCAGTTCCTCTTTTTGTATGCTTTTTTACTCCTTATTTTTTCACCCCACTACTTGGCTATTCGTTAAACTGAATTGTGGGTGTGGTGAGGGGTGTATTTATAGGCATTTGAGGTTTGGGAAACTTTGCCCTTTCCTGGTAGGAATTTATATCCCATACGTCACTAGCTCATGGACTCTTGACAATATGAAAGAAATGAATTTATTAGGTAAGTTGTTACATAAATTATGTTGTTGCTTAAAAGTGCATGCTCTAGTTGAATCATGAAAGTTTAATTTTGACTAGACTATCCCTTTAATGTTGAGGTAATTGATAAACTGAGATCGAATCCTTAGCACACAGTTCTCTAATTTCATACACATTTTGAATACAATGTTGTTACACATTATGCTATTTTCAGGAATCAGGGTTAACTCTCAAAGTAAGGCCTGAACTCTCAGTCACTAGAGAAGCACAAAGGAACAATTGGGTTATTTAATTTTTTCTATATTTCTGTTGCTAACAAAGAGCATAGTAACATTCCATACTGTGTAAATCTACGGAATAACTTTTATTTACCCTTCAAATGATAGAGGTAAACTTTTTAGATGTAAAAATATAGGTGTCTGAATTCATGCAGAACAGCATCTCTAATCTCCAGTCCTGCATTTAATACTTTGCCCCAGAATATTGTTGTATAAGAAAACTTTGATTTAGAATTCCTGTTAAGTTGGATATATATTGACACCTGTTCTTATAATAAAATCTAATAAATATTTAAAATCATTGTAATATGAATTCTTATATCACTAAGCAAAACTGATATCAATAAAAACATTAACATCTGTATATAAAATAATGTGCCCATTCTTAACACTAAGCATAGTAACAAAGTGAACATGCAACATATACAAACCCTCATTCTTAGCATAACATAAATACGCTAGCTAAAAATACAAAAAAACAAATTAAAAAATAAAACAAACGTCAGCTGATGAGAAAATGTTTTGTTTTTTTAAACCTCATCAATTTTGGATAATATATTATTATTTATTTATCTTTAGTGCTGGGTACTCTTGTGTCATGTGGTGGTTTATTAGAATGGCCACAGGGTCATCTTTGTAATGGGTGAGACCATGCAACCCTGGATGGCATTTGAAAGGGGTTAAATGTCTTAAGCTTGCATTCATACCCTCACAGGTGGAGTCCATCTTCCTGGTTATCCAAGTTTCTAACAGTTCTAGAATTGATTATATGAAAATTTTCAAATCCTAGCTAGAAACTACATTTTGTGCTACAGCTATAGTGTGAAATCATGAACTAAGCTCAAAAGGCTATAACACCAAGGGCCACATTTAACAAATGCTCCTAAAAACCTGTTAGCCCAGCATTGTCGTGGCCAGCGGGCAGCAATACGCTGCCCACATGTAATATTTGATAAATGGCTGCTTGTTTAACACCGCCCTCTGCTTGTGCGCAGCCTATCACCCAGGTCGGACTAGTCTGTGATGACTGCAATCCAACAGCTCAGCTTACGTATAGGCTTACGTAGAGACTGCAAGATCACTCATGCAATCCTGAAATCCTGCACCAAAGGCTCTCCAAAGGTGCATCCACAGCACGATTAATGGATCTCCAAGACTGAAGCTTGAATGATATAGTATCAGTTTGATTCTATAATAGGGATTGTTCCATTTTTTAACACACTGTCCCTTTTCCCCAGAGCTTTGAGGGGATACCCCATTTTTTCTTCATGACATTACTTTTTTTTTATTATTATATATGAGCAACGCTTACGCTGGTATTATTTTTATGTCCATCATAGGGCTATGGAATGAAATATCTGAAGCTGTTGGCAGTTCTGCACCTGGGGAACTACAGTTCCCTGCATGCTGTGATGGTAGACACAGTTGATTTGTAGAGTGAGAGCAATTGAAAATTAGAGAGCAGTCGCATATCAGAGATTTAAGAGTTGAAAAGCAGAGACAGGGCTGAACAGCAGAAAGAGTTAATCAGAAGAGAGATGAATCTATATATTTATGGTTAATACCTTCTAATGTATTTTACTGTGTAGTGATATCTGTTGTGAATAATATATTTATATTACCAAATGTGTTAGGGTGTGTGAGAGGTAGAAGAAACAGCTTTCAAAATTTAAAATAAAGAGGTGCAACCCTGAGTCACAGTAGTATGACATTTATTTGAAGACATAAAGATGCACTTACTAGAGTAAAATTAAAATTTACACTTTTCAAAATAAAACACACTGAAGTCTTTAGGATCAGGGGTGGGCGGATGTGGAGAAAACATCTTAATCATAGTCCAGATGTGTGTTCTGCCTAACTTAAAAAAAAAATCACCAGACATGACTGGTAAGATGAGCAGTTGATTATGATAGGTATATATTGTTATCTGCATGTTTTCAGCAATGTTGCATGTAATGTTAATAATTAATATGATTGATACTAGTGGCAGCTATTATTTTCATTCCTGATTTAATTTAAAATAAATGCTACAACTAAAACCTAGTCTAGTAATTCATCCTTTTCTTTTTGAGTGTGTTGCGTGTCATTGATTAAGTGTCCCTTTTCCCCCCTCAGATCTGGTAAACCTATTCTATACATTTTAATTACATTTGTTTGTTGCTGTACACATATTTAAAAATTTGATTATGAGAGCATTTTATACAATGTGATATTTATGTTTTGTGTTTAAATTTAATAAGTATGGCAAGTCATGATTATTGTACAATTTGAAGGATACTTTCTCCCTGACATTTTTCCAATGGCTGCTAAGCCATGATCCTATTTCTCACCCCTGTATATATACTTTGTTCTCTAGTTTAGAAATGAGGCTGAGAAAATCATATTGCTTTCTTCTTCTACTGCACATTTGTTAAATACAATTGTATATATATATATATACATTGATATCTGTCTGTCGGCCTCTCTGTCTATCTTTTTTAATTTTCAACTTTATGGAATATCTATGTAGCCATATATTCAGAAAAGGGAAAAACGGTTCAATATTTAAAACAGAAAAAAAATGGATAAGACAAAAATCTATAGACTGACAGGAAGTGAACATAACACTATTAGTAACCCTATATCCTAGGGTATGTATGTAGATATTTAGCTCAGATGGCAATAATGCAGAAAGGAACCAGCTAAGCAGCTGTTTATATTATGAACTAATTGTTGGTATCTATTTACAGGGTAGATGCCTGTTTAGTATTATACACTTTTCATATAATTAATTTGTGTAAAAATGTCCATAAATCTTAAATTATCATTTTGATTTCCATTATTGAAATAAAAAAAAAACATTTAGGGCTAATTTACAAGTGGAGCGGTATTTAGCACTCCTACTCGAGCATAAAATTCGCTAAAAGTAAGCTTTTTGCACGTCGGGTAGTGCGCGTGATGAAAGTAAAAAGTTTGAGCATGAGTGAAACCCGACACACTAACCAAAGGACTTTGAATATCGCAACCGCGTTAACTTATTCTCCCCATTTAATTCAATAGCAAGTGCAGAAGAAAAATCCTAGAATGGGAAGTTATTAATATTTCCCATTCCAATGTTCTTCACATACAGGAACATTTTATTTTTATTGTAAATATATATTCCAATATATATCTGTATGTAACTATACCTATATGGCTTTAAAAATGTAGATGGTGCAGGTCCTCTCTGGATTGTTCTGGATATGTAAATATTTCTGATAGTAAAAGAAAATGGCTTGATGCATGTATATATGCCAAAATATATGAGTGCAATATACTCACTCCATATAATCTGTATAGTCAGCCAGTCTGGAGGAAATCCCCTCAATATATATGATGCAATCAGACTAGGGAAGAAATTATATACTCCATTGATGAAAAGGTAAGGACTCCGTATATATATAAAAAAGTAATTACTTACTTATTGGAATCCATATATCAGCGTGGTCACAGCAAAAAGCAGAAAACACAAATAGTGTTGATGAAAGAATACAAAATATTTATTAGCTCAACGCGTTTCAACGAAAAAACGGCTTTCTCAAGAGCAATGATAAAAAAACTATTAAAAACAGGTAAACAGTTGCTGTGCTGTGACAAACATCCCTGATTAAATACAGGTGGTGAAGGTTACAATTTCCAATATTACCGGAGGTTGGACTCACAAAATAAACATGTTAACATTATCGATTTTTGTCCTTAACCAGATAAACTCTTTTGTTAATAAAAATAATCAAAGTCTATGTCGATAGTGAACATTTCTTATTCATTTATATTCAAATTTAGATATTAAATGGGTAAGGCCAGAAATAACCAATCACAGATGGTAAAACAAATGACATAAGACCAGGTTTCAATCAGGTAGTCAAGAGAACATAATTCTATTTCAGGTCCGAATATGTCATGTGATTCTTAGGGCCAATGGAATGGATGCTGGCTTGATGTTAGAATGAATGGTCATGTGTTAAGGTAATAGCCAATAGCGAATTTGTTAGCAACAGTCCCCAAATGAGCCGTGAATAGCAAAGTTATATTTCAGGTCCGTCGTATGAAAAACTTTGATCCAATGGTTGAAGACTTGCATGTAAAGAATTGACCAATACGAGACTCCAAAAAACGGAGGATGAGTTACGTGAAAGAGTCTATAGTGAATATTCTACAATACTTAATTATAAACAAGTAAACAGTATTTGTTGCATTTAAAATACATATAATAACAGCAGAAAACAATGAGCAATTTAAAGATGTATTAAACATTATGTGTAAACAATTATAAAAAAATATTGATTAAGTGATATATTATGTGAACTGTGGAAAAAAATTTTTATAAAAATATTAAGTGAACTTATAAATCTATATTTTAGATAAAGGCTGCTATTCTAATATCCTTATTGAGGCCCCAATGGCTATATGTTCTCAGAGTGTGTATCCACCAAAGTTCTCTTTTGTCTAGCTCAGTTTCTATTTTACCCCCCCCCTCCAATGAGTAGATACCTTTTCTATGCCCAACCAGAGGAAGTCATTCTTATCAAACATGGAACATCCATTGCAATGTATGCGGACTCCATGGTCCTCATGTTTCTTGTCTATTTTGCACTCATTTCTTTTGGCATATATACATGCATCAAGCCGTTTTCTTTTACCATCAGAAATATTTACATATATAGAACGATCCAGAGAGGACCTGCACCATCTAAAAGACATATATTTACAGTCCCTTGGGAGAGACTGCAAGAAGGCTGCAGTCCACCTTAGAAGGAGAGTATTAGTTCTTGGTCCATTGTTTACAGATTTTTGTTTTAAGATCTTACATTATCTGTATATCTTATTGTTATCTTCATATTTTTCTACTATACCTTTATATCTATTACTAAATAAAAAAGAAAAGAGAAAAAAAAGAGATGCGCAGCTTTAACTCAAGTGAAGTTTATTTGAACAGAATAAGTGAGTGCACTACAAATCACTACTACTAAATAACAAGAATAAAAAGTCATAAAAACCTCTCAAGATTAGCTGCGAATCTCTGTAAATCCGGACTTCATCCGCTTCTACCAAACTGTTATGGTTCTATCTGGAGGTCTCTTCCCGCTGTACTGCCAAGGTTGTTTCTGAATTCTGCTGACTGAGGCTAAAACCTCCACACATTTTGTTTACATAATGTGTAAACTTTTTCAAGAGGATATCCATTGGTCCATACACCTACTACTTAGATGTAAACCTTAATTGGTTTTAAGCCTGTCCACATGAGCCGGAGCATAAATAACACTGCCCTTCATGGTGATGACAGTGGTGATGGATGGCCGGTGGTGTCTCATTGAAAAGTGTCGCTGCTATACAATACGGACCAGAGACAGCCCTACTGTAGACATATTGCCGATTATCAACATGTACTGTTATGTTGGAGGGCGGATACTAAATGTTCACAACCTCCTTCCTACTGAGCTTCCAATCATCTTAGACCTCCATTAATAAAAATGGTCCGGACCAGTACTTTCTCCAAATACTGCTGTGTAAAGGTACGTATAGAATACAAGACTCAAATATTACGGATCACAGGAATGAATAATCTTCAAATCACACAAAACTAGACCCAATGTACAAACTGTAAGGGCATTGATCGGTGTATATATAGGAATAGATGTACAATCCTATACAATATAAAACGCCAAGAAGAAATGTATTAACAATCAGTTTCAACATACAAATGTGAAGAAAGTTACACAAACACTGAATGTGAACAACTCTATAGTAAAATATAACTAAACTTTAAAAATAACATAAATTGATATAATAAATACACAGTGCATTGCTAATGAATAAAAAAAAATGTTAAAAAATTCAAACATATGTTTCCATTTACATAGATACACAAATAAGCATTTCAGAAATCCATGTGTGAAATACTCACACTGGGACCAATTTTTTTCTTTCATGATTCAGATAGAGCATGCAATTTTAAACATATTTATAATTTACTTCTATCATTTAATTTCCTTCTTTCTTTGTTTAAAAGAATACCTAGGTAAGCTCGAAAGCAACAATGCACTGCTGGACGCTAGCTGCTGATTGGTGGCTGTACATTTATGCCTCTTGTTATTAGTTCATTCAGTGTGTTCAGCTAGTTTCCAATAATGCATTGCTGCTCCTTCAACAAAAGGTTACCAAGAGAATGAAGCACATTTGATAATATAAATCAATTAGAAAGCTGTTTAAAAGTGTGTGCTCTATCTGAATCATGAAATAAAATGTTTGGGGTTTTATGTCCCTTTAACATGCCACAAAATCTCCTTGTTCTGCTGCAGCAATGTGAAGAAGTCAGAGTTAGTGATGTGAGACACAAGGAAAATAACAGGCACTACATTAATTGTATTACAAAGTCCACATAATAAAATTGATACAACAGACAGATAGACATGGAGAAAGACAGGAGGGCAACAGACTGACGCATTTCTCGCCGCCTAGTGGCGCTTCATAGACTTAGTGATGTGCTGGCATTTCCAACATTAATTCTCATTTTTTTGCATTACAAATGCCATGATTTGAATAACACTTTGTTTTACAGCTACTATTTTGCATAATGAAAGTTTTCAGAAATATTCTAGCATGATTGCTAATCAGTCCCAATGTTAATTAATCCTAAAAATAAGCTTGTAAACTGTGACTATGTTTTCACTTAACAGATCTCAAGATGCAACCTCTTTTAATTCACTTATTTTTCTCTTTACATTTTATGCATGGAGATGAAATGTCACATAGCAGAACTGTGATTTATAAAGGGAGAGTTTTATTGATGTTTGTCTCCTGCAGGTAAAAAGTACCAAGGTGCTGCAGAGCACATGGTTGCTAGGCAACTGATTCAGTACACTATTACAGTTCTCCTTTAGCTACACACATCAGAAGTTAAATGTCTGCTCTGTAAATGAAAGTATTTGATGTAGATGTTGATGCAGTCACAGCAAGCAAAATAATATGAGAGAATTAGAAAGGAAAAGATAGGAGTAATACAAATGTGCATATGTAAATACATCCTTAGGCATTATATATCTTTGTGTGCAGATGTTTATTCTTTATCAGAATTCTAATGTGCACAAGACTGCACATTCTTCTTGAGATACTATGTACAAGCATTATTTATTTTTACTAGAACAACTGAATGGAATTGGATTTTGTAAAAACAAACGTACATTTTTGTTTCAAGAAATCTGTCAATAACAGGTTAAATGAATAGGTCATATTTTAGTGACAGAGCATAAATGACCGCTTAAAGTGTCATTATAGTGTAAAAATTAAATAAACAACTATCTCTGACTGAGAAGACTGGACTTGGTTAACATCACTAAACAGTTTAAAGCTTTTCCGTTTGGACATATTGTAATGCAAGATTTTCTTATCTTAGTAAACAGTGGAAAGTACGGTAATATCTAGACCTCCTTGTATAATAAATGTTATTTTTTTCTATCATTAAAGTCTAGTTTAACGTTGTAAACTGGAAATAACATTAATAACATTAAACACCTTCCCCACACACACACAAACACAGAACAATTGCATAATTGTCATATACATAATAATATGAAAATGCAATATTACTTCATTTGAATTTCCAATGAGAAGTAGATTTTTTTTTAAGTTAATTCCAGTTTCCCACTCCCTGTGTCATGTGACAGCCATCAGCCAATCAGAAAACATGTATAAGTAAACACTCTCCACAAATGCGCAAGACAAGCTTGGGCCTCAGAGAGTGTGCAAATATTTTTTATTTTTTTTAAATGATGTACTCTAAAAAACAGGCTTCTCACAAGATTAACATGAGATTTACACACACACACAATTCAGAAGTAAACTATACAGAGCAAACGTGAAAAGAGATTGAAAGAGCACGGCCTTCTCTTCCTGTATCAATTCTACTGAAACAAACGTGTGTTAACATATAAATAGTGCACGCACAAAAAAAAGCATTGCACCTGTGCAAAAGCTGCTACAATTGGTTTGCAGATGTTCAAAGCTTTTGAAGTAGATTCATCCAAAATTATGTTAACATATCCACAGAAAGTGTTTTTTGATAGGCTGGAAAACACTGTTGAATTCTCTCAATGGAAATTATTAGATATTCCAATGTACAGTAGTTAAAAAAAAAGAGTAGGGGAAAAAATGTAAAAAAAAAAAAAAAAAAAAAATTTGATTGAAATGGTTATTCCTTTTAAAACCCCTATAAAACCTATTCATTGCTAATCACTTCTCATGACTCATACAGGTTTGACAATTAAAGGGACATGGAAGTCTAAATTAAACTTTCAAGAAATCTGAGAAGCTTAATAGAGAATGAACATATAAACAAATGCGTGTAATAGGGGAGTGTCCCTGGGCAGCACCTTGAATGGATGCAAGTTCAGTAACTGAGTGCAGGCTGTTGTTAATCTGCCACGTAGCAGTGGATTTTTTTGTATTCTACCCTTGACTTTGAGATACTCAAACTCAACAGGACACGCTGTGTCAATCAATATGAACTATTAAGAGGCCCTGGACCCTCTGGCTGATCCCTCATGAGGAAAAGCACTCAACACCATCACTCCCAGTATATAGGGTATAACAGTGTATTGTTACTGGTTTCAGACTGTATCACATGTCATTGCCAATGATCAAGCTGTGGAGAGTGCTTACTAGTTTATTGTGGAGCTAACGGTACTGTTGGAAGGCTATGAGCTGTAGTTTTAAGCCGAGATGAAACAAGAATTCAGCTCTCCAGATCCTACAAATGAGTCACATTCAATAGAAGTCTCTGAGTTGATGCAAGCTGACCCTTGCTCTCATCTGGATGGGGACTATAGGCAGTTAGAGCGGTAACAGATAACCAGAAAAGCAGTCACCTGTTTGTGCCAAGGAGGAATGACGGAGTGACGCCATCTTTGATCAGATTCCAGGCACTGCTTACCTACCATTAAGACCACTGTGGATAGTGCCGAGGCAACCAGCTTCATGGAGCCAATCGTTTCTACAGGAGATTACAAGAATGTGTTTGTTCTAATGATTGACGTAGCAGTGGAAACATAGTCTATACATCAGGTTAGAGAGGACGTATCAATCTGTAACTGTGGGACATGGAACAGCTTTGGTGGCAAAACGTATTCCTCCCATGGGATCATGTTATGAGAAGAATCTGACTGTGCCGTTAAGGCCCATTTTATGCTGTGTCCTCTCTTTAACAACAGTTGCAGTCATAAAGGAGTGTGTTAATGGTTACCTAAATGATTCTATTATTTTATCCTTGGTTATGAGAGGCTCAGAGAAACTTCTAAATTATGACTTTTGCCTGAACTTTGAAGTGTCATATCTTGATATATCTGTAAATATACTAATGTTTTATAACCAGTGCGTGCTCTATATTCACTTATATGTCTCACTTTTGTGGGCCTGTTCTGCTCATATCCCGTTATAGTATGGTATATAATATATTTATTACATGAAACACAATTTTTTTTCATTCATGATTCAGATAGAGCAAGGGATTTTAAACAACTTTCCAATTTACTTATTGGGGCATATTTATCAATGCCCCTTGTTTCCGGCGAGCCTTACAGTAGTTATGAAGCAGCAGTCTAAAGACCACTGCTCTATAACTTTTCTGCCTGCTCTGAGGCCGCGGACAGAAATCAACCAGATTGAATACAATCGGGTTGATTGACAGCCCCTGCTAGCGGCCAATTGGCCCCAAATCTGCAGGGGGCGGCATTGCACCAGCAGTTCACAAGAAATGCTGGTGCAATGATAAATGCCGACAGCGTATGCTGTCTGCACTTATCGATGTGCGGCGGACATGATACGCTACTTCGTATCATGTCCGTTCTCACATTGATAAATATGCCCCATTGTATCTAATTTGTTTTGTCTTAATATCCTTTGTCAAATAGGATACATAGGTAGGCTCAGGAGCTGCTGATTGGTGGCTGTGCACATTGGCCTCATGTAATTTGCTCAACCAATGCATGCAGCTAGCTCCCAGTAGTCAATTTTTGCTTCTTCAACAAAAGATACTAAGAGTATAAAGCAAATTAGATAAAAGAAATAAATTGGAAGTTGTTTAAAATTAAATTCTATATCTGAATTATGAAAGATTGTGTGTTTCTTGTCCTTTTAACACTAAAGCATTTCTGCTCTGTACTATCTATACTATAATCGCGTTTGTAACGTGTCCGTCGCCATCGCCGGTTGCACACGCATCCTTAAAGGAATGTTGGATGTGCGAGGCAGCCAAAGGAATGTTGGCTGCGCCTACAGCCAAAAGAATCCACCTGGATGCAGCATAGGCAAATGAAGCCTTAAAAAAAAACAAACACGTAACCGCACAAAATTATAAAAAAACCTAACCGCCTGCACGAAGTATAACAAAAAAAAAGGTGCAGAACTGACTTCCCCGATAAACGGAAACTCAGCGGCGGTCTTCAGTGGCGGCGGTCCTCAGCGGTGTGGAGGCTCCTCTTCATGTGATCGTCCATCGCACACTGAAGATTGAATGCAAGATACCCCATATTTATTGAGGTACCTTGCATTCCTATTGGCTGATATTTTTAAATCAGCCAATAGGATGAAAGCTACTGAAATCTTATTGGCTGATTTGAACAGCCAATAGGATTTCAGTAGCTCTAATCCTATTGGCTGATTTCAAAATTTCAGCCAATAGGAATGCAAGGTACCCCAAATTGATTACGGTACCTTCCATTAAATATTTAGTGTAAGCCGGAGATCGGATGAAGAGGAGCCTCCACGCCGCTGAGGATTGCCGCCGATGAGGACCGCCAATCTGGATCTGCGCATTGGGAAAGACTGCTCTGCACCTGCGCATGAATATAGAAGATGATGGAGCAGCCTGGAAGAAGACCTTCAACGCCGGACTTTAGGAACGGTGAGTACCTATTTGGGGCTTAGTCTTAGGGTTTTTTTTATTTTTTGGGGTGGCTTTTTTTTTAGATTAGGGTTTTTTGGGCTGTAAAAAAAGCTGATTGCCCTTTTAAGGGCAGTAAAAGAGCTGAATGCCTTTTTAGGGCAATGCCCATACAAATGCCCTTTTAGGCGCAATGGGTAGCATAGGTTTTGTTAGACTTAGTTTTTCTTATTTTGGGGGGGTTGGTTGGGTGGGGGGTTTTACTGTTAGGGGGTAATTGGTAAAAAAAATTTAAGTAAAAGAGCTGTTTAACTTATGGCAATGCCCTACAAAAGGCAATTTTAAGGGCTATTGGTAGTTTAGCATTAGATTAGGGGGTGTTTTTATTTTGGGGGGATTTTTTATTTTTATAGGGGTATAAGTTTAGGTTTAAAATTTTTAGTTTGGATAGCTTTGATTATTTTTTTCTGTAATTTTACATTTTTTTTATTTTTTGTAACATTAGCTTGGGGGGTTTGTATTTTTCTTAAAAATAGACTGCCCTCTGGGCAGGCTTATCACCTAGTTATTATATAATCATATGAGAATGGTGCAATAAATGTTTGAACCCTATAAAAGAATAAGGTTGACGTGTCTTTATAAGATCCTAGAATATTCTATAAGGGTAGATTTCTACATTTGGATCTATTGCATGCAAATATTGGGTTTTCGGAGACCGTGAAATAATAGACCTATATATTTTGTTTATTTCCATGTATATTATATTGGCGCCAATACAGAACCAAAACTTGTACAATTAATATTGCACCATTAATTTCATTACAGGAAGGGGGGCTAGTATTTTTTATTTATCTTAACTTTACAAATAAAAGCTTCTATATGGGTGATGGACATTTCCCAGTCTGGACCCCTTGAGGCCGATTTATCAAAGGTCTGTCAGACCTGATCCGACAGTGCGGATCAGGTCCGACAGACCTCGCTGAATGCGGAGAGCAATATGCTTTCCGTATTCAGCATTGCACCAGCTGCTCTTGTGCAACACCACCTCCTGCAGATTTGCGTCCAATCGGCCGCAAGCAGGGGGGTGTCAATCAACCCGATCATACTCGATCGGGTTGAATTGTGACGATCTCTGTCCGCCTCATCAGAGCAGGCTGACAGGGTTATGGAGCAGCGGTCGCCAGAAACTCGGGCCCTCAAGCTCCATTCAGAGCTTGATAAATGGGTCTCTTAGTGTGCTTTTCATTTATTTTTACTCAGCTTATGCTGCCTCTGTATATACACTTTGGTTGTGGTGGACTCTTAGAGATATACAGTAGCACAAGTTCCTTATCTCAAAAATATGCTAGCATTTTTTGCTCCCTTAGTCATATGATCTGGCTGCTGTTTTTATTTTCATGCCACTTATAGTTCTTTATACAGTTAGCCCACAGTTTACGCCGGGGTTAGGTTCCAGAAGGAATGGTTGTAAATCGAAACCGTTGTAAATTGAAACCCAGTTTATAATGTAAGTCAAAGGGAATTGAGGGAGATAGGTTCCAGGCCCCTCTCAAAATTGTTATAAGTAACACCTAATACATTATTTTTAAAGCTTTGAAATGAAGACTTTAAATGCTAAACAGCATTATAAACCTAATAAAATAATCACACAACACAGAATAGATAATTAAACTAAGTTAAATAACAAAAACATTTGCTAAACAGCATTATAAACCTAATAAAATAATCACACAACACAGACTTCACTTGCATTTTTCTGCAAATAGTTCTTTCTATGCATTCCAATCTGGACTGATTTATAGACAGTAAGATCTTGTTCCTTTGAAATCTGCTCGATAGCTCAGGTCTGGTTAAACTGATTAATTTCAGCTTGCTTGGCTTTGCTGCAACACAAGCGGACAGCTCCGCCTACTGGCTATTTTAATAAATGCACTGCTTTTTGAATAGCAGTCACATGACTGGAAAAAAGGTTGTTATTCTGAAACAGTGTAAATTGAACCGTTGTAAAACGAGGGCCACCTGTATTTGCATTGGTAGTACTGCAATATGACAAATCATGAGTATGTAAGATATTTGCTATTTTGTCTTGTATACAGCTCTCCTTTGAGTACTTTTATGGAAAATACCATTTCCTCACTCTCAGTTGTAGCACTTTTCTTTTGCATTATTGAAGCAATTAACAATTTCTATAATAATGTTGCTTTCAAGTTAAAGGGACATAAAACCCATTTTTTTTCTTTCTTTCATGATTCTGATAGGGCATGCTATGTTAAACAACTTTCAAATGTACTTCTAGTATCTAATTTGTTTCATTTTCTTAGTGTCCTTTGTTGAAAAATATACCTAGGTAAGCTCAGGAACTGCTGATTGGTGGCTGCACAAATATGCCTGATGTTATTGGCTCACCCATGTGCATTGCTGTTTCTTCAGCAAAGGATACTAAAATAATGAAGCAAATTAGATAATAGAAGTACATTGAAAAGTAGTTTAAAATGGTATGCTCTATCTTAATCATGAAAGAAAAATGTTGGGTTTCATGCCCCTTTAATGGTATCTGTCTCCACATTTTAAGCTTGTTGGTTGGTATAACTACTGTATGTATGATGGCCTAAGAATGGTCTATAATGGAATTGCAACCTTTTATTTAGATTGTTTGAGTAATATGGTCCAGAAGTTGCCTATCATGCAATTACACAAGTATACATATATATATATATATATATTCTCTTTTCTTTAACAATTTGAAAATGATGGAGGTAGACTACGTTTCTCAATAGAGAATATCTGCTGAATTTATTATGGAATATTCTATTGTGCTGTTGTGAGCTATATGAAATTGTACAAACTAGTTTGATGGTAATTGTTTTAGTATTCTTCAGACTCTCTCTATTCTTTATTGTATTGTATTGTGCATAAATGCTATAATGCCTTCACTACTAAAAAAAAGTGTAATAGTTTGTCCTAAAGAATGGTGCCCATCTAGGTTGCAGTCTATTTTATGCCTCTTGTGCCTTTCACAAAGGAGAGCTTTCCTGTAGTATATCATATGTATACAAATTGCTGTTTTCTCCTCAAGGATCATGGGGGCAACAAGATCCCCTCCACATCAGATATAGATGAAGCTTCAACGATAAGGCACCTTCCGGCTAAAACATGTATCTGGAGTTAGCAGTGAAATTCTTTGTTTTGATTATTTAATCTTTTTTTTTTTTTAAGACAAAAACAGTACACTCGAGAAATATTCTCTTCTGTTAAAAGTACAAGTGAGCTAAATGAAGCTTATGCCTGGGTGAACAACAATGCTCAAATAAAGTGATTGATTCTTCTTTTTTGTTCTGCATGTATTCATCCCATTCCATGTCAAAGGGACAGATTACTCAAAATTTGTATTGTTTAAAAAGATTATCCCTTTATTACCCCCAGTTTTGCTCAGTCAACATGGTTACATTAATATACTTTTTACTTCTGTAATTACCTTGTATCTAAGCATCTTTTGAAAGCCCCCTGATCCCATGACTATTTATTTATTATCTATTGACTTGCATTTTAGCCAATTAGTGCTGTGTCCTGCACAACTCCTCGGGAGTGAGCACAATGTTATCTATATGGCACACATGAATTAGTCTCTTGTTGTGAAAAGCTAATTAAAAAACATGTAATAAGAGGCTATGTAGTGGCTTAGAAACAGGCAGAAATTTAGAGGTTTAAATGTTATAAAGTATATTAATATAACAATATTGTGCAAAGCTGGGCAATGGGTAGTAAAGGTGTTATCTGTCTTTTTAAGCATTAACAATTTTGATGTAGACTGTCCCTTTAAGAGTTTCTCCTTTCTTAACATGCACAAAAAAGAAATACTATTGCTACTGCAGAGGAATATCTTGGGGGGAGGGGCACAGCAAATAAATCTGATTCTAGCAGGATAAATACAATTTTTGGCTTTTCAAGCTAAAATGTGAAATATGTTATGTTTCAATTCAATAAGTTCTGAGTTATTGAGCAATTATTTAATTCAATATGTGTTTATGATAATATTTTGCATTGTGCAGGACTGGGCTTAATTTATTCTAATTTAAAAAAAAAGAAGCTAGTTTATGATCCTTGACAGGAAGACCTCTGCTTTTTGAGGATTTTTGTTCAAGACGTATGATAAGAACCAGTCAGACCTATTTATCCTTTGAAAGCAAAGAGTTATTTTTTATGAATTATTCACAAATAGTCAAAGATAAATGCTTTGACTTTCACATGTAAATGAAAAAGGGACCCTGTGGGCATCAGTAGTTTTTTAATAGTCTGTTTCACATTGAACTATTTTCTCTGAGGCTATTTCTTTTATAAATGAGCAATCTCTAAGAGCATATGCAAATGACAACCATTACATAAAAGCTAAATTAAAAATAATATTATTTGAAATTTATTTAAACTTGAACATAATTTATTTACATGGTTCAAATTGCTTCTGATAAATTATTAAGAATTTAGCATAAAGTTCCATAAGTAAATTATTCTCTGACCAATGGCCAATATTTCATGCAGATGTATTTATAATGTAGCTATAGGCAATCTTTCTACATATATACTTACCCAGTTATATTATCAATGCTACATTACTATTAGTCCAGTGGATATAATTAACCAGCTCCTTTGTAATGAGATTTTTTTGCTCTCATCATTAACAAGTCCTCTAGCTATTAGATTTTATAACATTTATCCTTGCAATAGTTTTGTACAAAAATAAGTGCTAGCTATTTAAATTGTATTAATGCATTTATTATTTATTACTAGGATTTAGCTAATACGCTTGCCACTTCCTCAACAAGGGTTCACCTAGCATATAGGGCCAGATCCTCTATATCTCTCTGCTCAGGTGTAATTTCATAAAAATGAGAAGGTGTACAAGGTTCTGCATGGGATTCTCTAATGGGATATTTTACCTTGATAGCTGTGTATCTCTCTAGGGGAGTATCCTAAATTTCTGTATAACAAGGAGAGACACATATATTACAGCATAGTGGTTAATAAAAAAAACTTTAAAAAGGGTATTCCCCCAGTACAACATAAAATCGAACTTCTAAAATAATGCATTAATATTCATATTAATAATAGGCATAGGATTGTAAATTTACATTGCGCTGTGAAATTATTATTTTAATCTACATAGTAAAAATAATTTTTATTGTGCAATATATTTTTAAATTATAAAACAAAAATCCTACCAAAAAGTACTAAATGCAAAGTGTACTTTATTTTTTTATTTTAAAATGATTCTCAAAACCTTGGTGAGTGAGCTAAAAAAGGAAGTTCTTTGGGCATGTCTAAAGTTTGCTCAAAGGTCTCATTATATTCTCTAAGCATGTTATACCTGCTGGTCGCACTGTTTTATCTAACTATTTAAGGGCGGGACAAGGGAGGGACCAACGTGATATTAGTGAGGTCGGAAGCGTTCCTTGGGCTGGGCGGGAACGGATGGGGTAAGGAAGCCATTGGCAGAACTATGGTGGGAAAAGCAAGGGAGGATCACAGTTGGGCAGGGGTGGGGGAGGAAGGCTACCATTATGCTGGGGGCTAATGTCCCCTTGGCAACACCACTGAAGTGAATGCAAGGTAAAGTACGCTAAAAACAGTGTAATTTGTTTTGCATAAAAAAAAAAAAAAAAAATGTTGTTATGAGTGCCAGGTGCGAGATTATACATTTCAGAAAGCTTCTTTACTTTCTAATGGTGGAAGCTCCCCACTCTTTTACAGATGCAGCCAACTTTTTATAGAGAATTGAGTGAGGTCTGTTCAAGTGAGGGATGGCATGATATTTCACTCCATGATGATGAATTTTATCAGGCTTATAGTGTGAAGTCTGCATGCACCATTTATGCACATATGTCAGCAATGAACAGAAAGGCCGAGGCGGCCGACTTATGAGTGTGTACAACAGTTAATGCAAATGAATGTGCATCAGGGATCCCCTCTGCAAGAAGATTAACAAATAAATATATATATTTTTTATAGTTCTAGCACTTAGTTTTACACAAACCAGTTGCAGCACTCACTTTAATTTGAGCAGGACCCTCATTATCTGCATATCTCCCCAACTCATAATTATCATTAAGATTATGGGCTAGATTATGAGTGGAGACTAGAGCTAACAATTACACGCAAGTGAAAAGGGGTTTATCGCAGGTGTTAGCGCTTTTTGGGTTTTTCATTCATATAACAAGTTTAAAATAAATGTGATAGCTTGAGTTAAAGCTCATTGAGATAGCAATAACTGTTTCGCTAAACAAAAAAGTGTCAGAAAACACATCAAATAATACATTACAAAGTACAGTTACATGACAAAGAGTTATTGACATGATAGCATCACGCAGTTGCTGCAGATTTGTCGGCTGCACATCCATGATGCAAATCTCTCGCTCCCCCACATCCCACAGGTGCTCTATTGGATTGAGATCTGGTGACTGTGGAGGCCATTGGAGTACAGTGAACTCATTGTCATGTTCAAGAAACCAGTTTGAGATGATCTGAGCTTTGTGACATGGTGCATTATCCTGCTGGAAGTAGCCATCAGAAGGTGGCTACACTGTAGTCATAAAGCGATGGACATGGTCAGCAACAAAACTCAGGTAGGTCGTGGCATTTAAACAATGCTCAATTGGTACTAAGGGGCCCAAAGTGTGCCAAGAAAATATTCCCCACACCATTACACCACCACCACCAGCTGGAACCATTGATACAAGCCAGGATGGATCCATGCTTTCCTAATTATTTATTATTTATTATCAGGTATTTATAAAGTGCCAGCACATTTCATTAGCGCTATACAAGTAATGATAAAACATTACAGGGATGCATTAAATACACAAACAAACAAGTACAGTATTGGGGTACATTACAGTTGTAGGTGCAATAATTGAGTTATATAAAAGGAGAGGAATGCCGTGCCCTTGAGCACAATCAGTAGTAGTTCACTTTAAATACAAGTGGCCTGCAGGTAGAAAGGCTTACAATCTAAAGGAGAGGGAATGGGCACAAAAAGTGAGGGAGAAAGGAAATATGTCTGATATAACGCAGTGTAAACAGAGTGTGTGAAGTGTGTGGTTAGTAAATGAGGGTTGGAAAAGTGTAACAGAATATGGTAATGTGTCAGTACAGAGGCTGTGAGTGTGAAGTAGTGTCTCTATCCTGGATCATTAGTGACAGCTGCACCTATTTGCTGTTAGGTGTTTATATATTAAAGGGACAGTCAACCATAGAATTGTTATTGTTTTAAAAGATAGATAATCCCTTTATTACTCATTCCCCAGTTTTGCATAACCAACACAGTTATATTAATGTACTTTTTACCTTTGTGATTACCTTGTATCTAGGAACCTTCTCCCAGCCCCTGATCACATGACTGTGACTGTTTATTATCTTGATTTTGGAAAAACCAGCGAGACCTCAAGGCGTTAAAATAAAATTGACTTTATTGGAGCAAAATAATAAAATAGCATAAAAGCTTATGGCCCTTGCATAAGGGGTACCAAGAACAGGTCCAACGCGTTTCGGCAGCCCTCTGCCTTATTCATGGACTGATAAGTTCACATCAACATGTTACTTAAATACACCTGAGCCCCCAGGTATGAGAAACCCCGTATATGCTTGTTTAAAGGATTGGTGTTTGGTGATGTGACGTCTTCACGCAAAGCACAGAGGAATTCACCAGGAAAGCAGCGTGTGCTACGTCTGGTAGCGAGGAACACGCTGACGCTGATACTCACCCGGCATTCCATTGGCAGAGGTTAGTGCACAGGAGGCCGGCGGAGATGAGACCCTGGGTATAGCTGGGAAAACCGGATGGTAACTCCGCAACCGCACAGTGGGGCCACGATTACGGCATAACCTGAACGCTGCCGGGTGAGTCACTCTATCTATTTTTCTTTCCTCAACACTACTCAATGCCATAGCCTGGAGCTGCAGAGGGGGACGCTTTTGTGTATATACATATGAACTGTTTATTATCTATTGTCTTAAATTTAGCATTGTTTTGTGCTAGATCTTAAATAACTTTCTGTGCCTGAACACAGTGTTATCTATATAGCCCACGTGTACTTTCTGTCTCTTTGTGTTTAAAAGAGATTTAAAAAGCATGTGATAAGAGGCAGCCCTCAAAGGCTTAGAAATTAGCATATGAGTCTACCTATGTTTAGTTTAAACTAAGAATACCAAGAGAAAAAAGCAAATTTGATGATAAAAGTAAATTGGAAAGTCAATTAAAATTAAAAGTCCTATCTGAATAATGAAAGTTTAATTTATACTTGACTGTCCCTTTAAGGTAAACACCAGGGTGGGCGGTGGAGGGAGGATTGGTGGTCTAGAGCGTGCAGTGAGGCTGTATGACTGCTTGTTGCTGTGAGGCCTGTGTGAGAAAGAGAGTTTTAGAGGTAAAACTTCCTGTTGATAAAGGGTAGGTGTTTAGGGGGGAGGTGTAGCTTGGAGAGGGGAATGTTAAAACCAATTCCAAATTAGCCCAACAGATATAAAAATAAAATGCACTTATTGTTTTGATTGGAGATAGATGAATAACCTTAAAATATACTGTATGTTTGCAGAAAGGCTGTGGGATCTTTAAATTTATGTTGTTTGCAGAGAGCCTGTAGGACTGCTTGTTGCTGTGAGGTCTGTGTAGCAATTTGTGTTACTAAGCAATTAAACAGGTGTACCTAATAAAGTGTACCTAATAAAGTCTGAATAGCAATTTGTGTTACTAAGCAATTAAACAGGTGTACCTAATAAAGTGACCGGTGAGTGTATATGTGTGTCTGTGTGTGCACATATGTATTTAGTTACTTTCATGTTGTTTATGCCAAATTCTAACCCTACCATCTATATGTCACAGCTGAAATCAATACCAGGTAAAGATTTTCCAATCTTCTATTGTCCAATTTTGATGAGCCTTTGCAAATTGTAGCCTCCGTTTTCTGTTCTTAGCTGACGGGAGTGGCACCTGGTGTGGTCTTCTGCTGCTGTAGCCCATCTGCTTCAAGGTTCGATGTGTTGTGCTTTCAAAGATGGTATTCTGCATACCTTGGTTGTAACGAATGGTTATTTGAGTTACTGTTTCCTTTCTATCATCTCGAACCAGTCTGCCCATTCTCCTCTGACCTTTGACATCAACAAGGCATTGTCGTCCACACAACTGCCGCTAACTGTAAATTATATCTTTTTTGGACCATTCTCTGTAAATCCTAGAGATGGTTGTGCATGAAAATCCAAGTAGATCAGCAGTTTTTGAAATACTCAGACAAGCCCGTCTGGCACCAGCAACCATGCCACATTCAAAGCCACTTAAATCCCCTTTCTTCCCCATTCTAATGTTCAGTTTGAACTTCAGCAAGTCATCTTCACCATGTCTAGATGCCGAAATGCATTGAGTTGCTGCCATGTGATTGTCTGAATAGGAATTTGTGTTACTAAGCAATTAAACAGGTGTACCTAATAAAGTGACCAGTGAGTGTATATGTGTGTCTGTGTGTGCACATATGTATTTATACATGTGTGTATGTATGTATATTTATATATATATATATATATATATATATATATATATATATATATATATATATATATATATATATATATATATATATATATATATATATATATATATATATATATATATATACAGGTAGCCCTCAGTTTACGCCGGGGTTAGGTTCCAGAAGTAATGGTTGTAAATCGAAACCGTTGTAAATTGAAACCCAGTTTATAATGTAAGTCAATGGGAAGTGAGGGAGTTAGGTTCCAGGCCCCTCTCAAAATTGGCATAAGTAACACCTAATACATTATTTTTAAAGCTTTGAAATGAAGACTTTAAATGCTAAACAGCATTATAAACCTAATTAAATAATCACACAACACAGAATATATAATTAAACTAAGTTAAATGAACAAAAACATTTGCTAAACTACATTATAAACCTAATAAAATAATCACACAACACAGACTTTACTTGCATTTTTCTGCAAACAGTTCTTTCTATGCATTCCAATCTGGACTGATTTATAGACAGGAAGATCTTGTTCCTTTGCAAGCTGTTCAATAGCTCAGGTCTGGTTAAACTGATTAATTTCAGCTTGCTTGGCTTGCATATCTTTGCTGCAACACAAGCGAACAGCTCCACCTACTGGCTAGTTTAATAAATGCACTGCTTCTCAATGCTTTTTAATAGCAGTCACATGACTGAAAAAAAAGGTTGCTATTCTGAAACGGTGCAAATTGAACCGTTGTAAACCGAGGGCCACCTGTATATATAAAAGACAGAAAGCGAAAAAGATATGAGGGCGCTAAAGATGTGAGCCAGAAAGAAATATATATATATATATATATATATATATATATATATATATATATATATATATATATATATATAAATATATATATACTAGAAGGCAGTAATTCCCAATTAACAAAAACCCAATCTTAAAGCAGCTGTCCCTTTAAGAAGAGTGAAAACTGAAACAAGGAAGGGAAGGATTCCCTCTCTCTAACAGAAAACACCTTCCAAGCAAATTATGGATGAACAAGAGGACATGTAAAAGGACTAAATAGCGCTGGTTGCTCAGAGTCAGTGTATAAATAATAGATAACAGGATAAATACTTAAATCCCTAGATGCAATCTTAGACAGATAAATAAATATAAAGATGCAACAAATATTTCATATAGAAAAAGCACGGGTATTGGTATACACAAAGATGGAATATAAACAAATATTGCATGAAACTGATATATAATGCCCCACTGGTAACAGTGAGTATGTGCAAAGTGCAAACTTACAGGAACAAACCTCAATCTTATGAGGTAAGTGATCCGCACAGCAAAGGATTCCTCTTATGGAACACAGCTTCCCTCTTGGGGTGTGAAAGAAACTTCAGTGGATCAGCAATGGATATTCCCTCGGCCTCTTTAAGTATGGTTCCTCTGGAAGTGTGGTGGAATTCTCCAACCGTATATATGTGGAAAAGAAAGAGACTCAGATAGTGTGATATTGTTTTTTTAAAAAACAAACACGCTTTATTGCTGAACAACACACACTCTCACAAATGCCTGCTTACACTTTAAATCCTCAACGATATGAGGTATTGATAAAGCTATTAAGTAAAATAGTGAGTACAGAGGCAATGTCCCACTCTGTATACACCGTAATGAACTTTTGCGTTCTCTAATGAGACAAAGGCAAAGTCTTTAAAAGTAAAACAACACCGGTGCTTCCGGTATTTAAATCAGTCCGTTCTTCTTTTCGTCTAACGCGTTTCAAAGACTTGTAAATGTGTCCTTCTTCCTCAGAGACTGATTTCTTTATGAACGGCTGTTTCTTTTATTACAGTCTGATCTCGCGATCTTAGCCCTGTTTCTGGCTCGCACTCTCATTGGTCAAAGGGCGCACACCTCTCCTGACGTCTAAGATACACTGTTATTGGCTCAACTTGGAGGTGTGTGCATGTATTATATTTTTAGAGACCCAGTGCAGAACTTAGAAACTTATGCATATTATTGACAGTTTCAAGGTTTAAAAATATAACTTTGCACTAAAGGAAAACTTTAAAATGATCCATTAGAGTATTAAAACAGTTATTTGTTACAGTAAAACTTGTATATAAAACGATCTTTGCTTAGAAGATTTTCATTGTCATATATTCCCATAAACTTCATAATGTGCATACAATTGATATTGTGTTTAAAACATATTAGAAATCATCTGCATACAATTGATAATTTGTTTAAAACATATTAAAACTCCATTTGAACACAAAGATATAAATATATAAAACATAACGCATCAACTTGAAAAAAGGAGGGGAGGGGGATATATAAATTGAAAAAACAGTGGGTATAAGGTGCGCAAATCTACCCCTGCACTACACACTAATCTGCCCCCATAAAGCAGATAATCAAAGAATAGGTACAAAGGGAAAAGAAGTGTGTGTATGCGCTTAACAGCTACGGGGAAAAAAGGTTATGCAGTAATATAGTATTTCTTATAAATAAGTGTGTTAGGGATGTGTAATACAGAACTAATAGGTTGGAATCTAAATATTCTTATATAGATGTATCATATAATATGGCTATTCATCTAAGAATGAATCTAGTAATAAAAAACAGGTTTAGCAAACATAAGATTTATTAATCTCAAATTAAAAAGATATATTAATCTAGATAAAACATACATATAAACATATATGATTAGATGTTAATATGACCGGTCATACGTTAGTACAAATCAACAAAAATTACAATATAAAATCCTGACGATATTAACTATAAAAGTATAAGTGCAACTAAATCTAGAGAATTATAGAGTAGTTGCTACATATATGAATAAATCCACCTTTGTAGTACTGACACAAAAAGGGAGTGCAGTAAAAATATAAGTTCCAATGTGTTGGTATAAAAAGTTCAGTTTTTGCAATACGCTTATTTTAAATATATGGCAAAGTTCCGTTATAGGAAAAAACAACTGGTGTTAAAGTTCCGTTACAGGGAACTAACTGGTGTTAGAAACAACATATAGGGATAATGTTGTATTAGTTCCGTTATAGTTCCGTTCCGGTATTCCAAAAGTTCATTCAAAGGGTATAAAATAAAGTGTTTTTCTTAAAAGTTTAAAAGTTACCTCTGACTTCCACGCTGTGGTGCCCTTACACCTCTATAGTGCCTACCTGCTCTTGTCTCGAGCTGAATCCTCCGTCTGGGTACGGCACAGGTGTCCAAAGCGGCTTCCAGCAGCTGGTAACGTCAGGAACGTAGAATGCGTGTCAAATGTAGGTCCGGTTAAGGATATGAAACTCTGCGCAGAGTACTTTAAAAGTTGACAAAGTAGTTCCCACGAATCCTTTGTAATCCTTGTAAATAATGCTTTCTTATCACCTTGTGATTAATAGTCTAGCTCCATCAACGTGTTTCACCATGTAACATGGCTTTATCAAGATGGTTTAGACTAATTTTGAGATCCTTTATAAATGTATGGTTCATCCGTGATTGGTCCTGGTTTGATTGTTAATTTCTTTAAAGCCATCCCTTACTTAAGGTGGATAATCTTAAAGGTGGATTTCCTGAGTTCTTATTCTCTATTTTGTGAAGCTATTTTCTCTGTAATTTACACATAAAACAATTGTCTAAAAATAATTCATTTTAATATGAAGCCATGAAGTCTTATTTTTATTGATTCATTACTTACTCAAATAGATATGTACAATCTATATGATTATTTTCTTTAAAACATCAGATCAGGCATTGATTTAATATAAACATAGTGATATTTGTCTATCTATGTCTATCAACTAAGGTTCTAAACCCTTATTGGAAATCTTATGAATGTCACATAAAAGGATTTATAATATGTAAATCATGTTAAATCTTTGTTTATGGTTACGTTTAGAGAAATGTCCAAATATGGATTGTTTTAATAACAACTAACCTCTATATTTATATTTATCGGAACATTTGTTAAAAACTTTCAGTATACACAATAAATGTATGTGAGTTAAAAATTATACAACTATATTGTTGTTAAACCGTTATTAACTCTATGTGCTAATACTTTCTAGTTGATCTTATGGTACCTAAATATGGAATTAAGAAGTTTTAAAATTATATGCTTACGAGAAACTCATTATATTGGGAAATATATATCTATGATTTGTGAATATGTGTAATGTATTTAATTCAATAATTTTATTATATAGATGTATATATTATGTCATGTTTATAGTTATACCTTTGAAGTATAGATGTTCCCATTTTTTGCTGAAGCGAAATTGTATTATTATATAAAAAGACAATCAGTTGTGACATGGTAAAATGTATAGTAAAACATATATGGATAGTGTTTCTAATATATATAATACAATTTCATATAGGTTATTACTAGGTTTGTATATGTAGGTTGTTACTAGGTTTGTATATATATATATGTGGAAATTTACAAGATTAACGGTCTAGGATGAATGGATTTAAGTCTAACTCTGAATTTAATCCTTGTGGAAATAATTTTTTTAATTCAAAAATAAGTTCAGCTTCTTTTCTAAGGAGTAGTTGGTCAAAATATCCTCCTCTCCAAGGTTTTGCAATCTTACAGATACCCCAGTATTTAAGATCATTGATGTTATTATGGTGTACTGTCCTGAAATGTTCATATAGCCTAGTCTCTTGATCTCCTTTCTTGATAAGATTAAGGTGTTCTCTGATTCTTGTGCATAAAACTCTGGAGGTCTCTCCTAAATATTGTTTGCCACATGTGCACTGGATTAAATATATGATGCCTTTGTCACTGCATCTAATGGTTTCTTTTATATTGTATTGTATTTTTTGCCTGTATTGGAGGATGTGTATTCTTTACATTTACTGCTATGTTGGCAAGCTTTACAGCTATAGCAAGGATAGTATCCCCTTAGTTTTCTTCCCATCAAATCTTTCTCTTTAGTCTTATTGATTTTCTTTTTAAAATCACTGGGTGCAAGGATATTTTTAATGTTAGTTGCTTTCCTGTAAATAATTTTAGGGTAATCTGAAATGCTGTTTCCCAAAATTGGATCAGATTTTATCAGATGCCAATGTTTGTTCAAAATTTTGGTTAGATGTTTATGATGGTAGTTATAATTAGTAATTAAAGGTACTGTAAGGGTTTCATCAGTCTGGTTTCTAGCTTTTGCTTTTTTAGAGAGTATGTTTTCTCTATCCATATTCCTGACTTTAATTATATCATTTTTCAGAATATCATGATCGTAACCTTTTTCTAAGAATCTCTCCTCTAAGATCTTAACCTGTGTATCATAATCAGAAAGTTTGGAACAATTACGTCTGATCCTAAGGAATTGACCCTTAGGGATGTTGTCTATCCACTTTTTCAAGTGACAACTATGTGTAGGGATATAATTATTCGCATCAGTTGTTTTGAAATGATTTTTAGTTGTTAATTCTCCCTGTTCTATAAAAATGTCCAAATCTAAAAACGTTATTTGCTGTCTACTTATTGTATAAGTGAATTTCAAGTTTAGATCATTATGGTTCATATCCTCAAAGAAGGTCAACAAGCTTTCCTCACTCCCCTTCCAAACTATTAGTATATCATCAATATATCTTTTGAACAGCACAAGGTTTGCTCCCAGCTCATGCTCTTGGGTAAATAGATGTTCCCATTTACCCATAAATAAGTTAGCATAGCTGGGAGCAAACCTCGTGTCCATAGCTGTACCCTGTATCTGGAGGTATATATCACCGTAGCTGTTTAGCGCATACACACACCTCTTTTCCCTTTGTACCTATTCTTTGATTATCTGCTTTATGGGAGCAGATTAGTGTGTAGTGCAGGGGTAGATTTGCGCACCTTATACCCACTGTTTTTTCTTTGCATACTTATATCCCATTTATTTTGGTAGCTGCATTTCTTAATAACACAATATTAAAGTGATACAACATGGAACTATTTTCAGTCAGGGAACAATTACTTTCTAACATGACCCCTGAAATGGAAATAACAGATATAGTGGAAAATATAGATTTAGGAGAACTTATGTCTAAATTAGAGAATCTGCTAGTTAAAGAACTAAAACAGAACATAGAGTTAGTATTCTTAGAGAAATATATAACTAATAAATTGATACCAAGAGGGCTCAGACTTGAAAAGAAATGTACTTTTGAATTGAACGAAGAACACAGCATTGAATGGTTTGATACTTTAGAAAAAGCCTCATTTGGTTTGATAGAGATACTCAAAAAATCAAGAACAGCCAGCTTAGTAGATTTTAAGACTAAAATAGAAACCATTAAAGACAAAATAACCAATCACCAAGACAGTGATATATTCTTAAATAAACAAAAACAAATAATTGAAAATTTGAACAACACAAATAAGAATATATTGTCAGTTAAATGGCGCAAACTAAACAGAGATCAACAAGATTACCATCAGAGTATTACTCTCCCTGAAAATATAGGAGATTTAGATTCTGAAAATACAGACCATACAAAATCTAAACCTGAAGAGAGTGTAAATACCTATACACATAGAGAAATAAGACCTGTAAAAGAGAAGATCACACATAATGAACACTACTATAGACCAAGACACAGAGATGGATATAATGGATACACAACCCAGAAGTCACTCCACAACAGCTTTCACAACAGAGTCATTTCACAAAGATATGAAAATTTCAATACTCAGCACCAACATACGAGGTCATATAGTAATGACAACTCCTATATGTCACCAGTAAATAATGAACACACACATGAGAAAAGAAATGTTCACTTTGAAAATAAGGATCAAGATTATAGACACAAGACTTTCACTTCACCAAGATACCACAAACCAATGTATGAAAGGGAGAATACTCACTTAGAGAATCACGATCAAGACTATAGACCAAATAATTATAATTATAATCATCAGAAAGAGCATAGTCACCGATTTGGATCACACAGAAATAATGGAACAAATAATGAATACAACAGTTTTAGAAAATCTGCACATTTTCACACACCATACCACAGAAATTACACTGGAGATCACGACAGAAATTATCAAAATTATCAAAATGATTATTATATGGAGCAGGGAGGATTCTTGAAAGGGAACCAACCTAGTCACCTAAAGAAAAAAGAATGGTCTATTCCTATAAGAAATAGATTCCAGACATTAGCACAACACTCAGAAAATGTAGAAAACACACAAAATGACGAGACATCCAACAGAGCCAGCACTTCTGGGGATTTTTTTAGGGGTAAGTACCCCACTAGATCAGAGAAGAATAAGAACAAAAAGAAATATAGAGGAACTAGGGGAAACGGAAGTAGAAAGAAACGCACAGTCCAAGAAGAAACAGAAATAGAAAAAGTAGGCATATTTAATCTCAGCAAAAAAACTCTTACAGAGGCTGAAACCAAGGTACTAAAATTAGGACTCACATTTGCACCTACTGTTCAAATTAATAAGTTTGAAACTCACATACACATTAAACAATTTGTAAGACAACTGACCCTGAAAAGACATTTTATAAAAAATCCTGTTGAAAGACAAATAAGACAAACAGCAGAGACATCAAGCCAAATCATACATACTCAATTAAAACCCAAATCTAAATTTTACCCCTACCATAGTAAAGGAAGCAATATTTAAGTTTTTGAAAGATCAATTCTATCTGAAATAGATAAACTAAATCTAAAAGACAAGAGTAGCGTCAAATATAATATGACTAAAAAGGAAAGGGAGGTTTTAATACAATTACAAAAAGATAAAAATATCACAATTAAACCGGCAGATAAGGGAGGGGGATTAGTTATCATGGACACCGAGAATTATATTAGAGAAGCTAATCGTTTGTTGAATGATACAGACACCTACAAAAAGCTTAAACTAAACCCTATGAACAAAATCAATACAAAACTACTAGAACTTCTCAATAAGGCCAAAGAATACAACTTAATCAATACGAAGGAATTTAATTTCATTTATCAAAAATACCCTAAAATGGCCATGTTCTAATTCTTACCCAAGATTCATAAAGATCTAGCCAACCCACCTGGACGCCCCATAATTTCTGGCATTTCATCCATCTGTTCCAATCTCTCTCTATATGTAGACACCCAACTCCAAAGTTATGTCCAAAAATTGCCGTCATATCTCAAAGACACTACAGACGTCTTACATCTACTACAAAATCTGAGTTGGCAAGACGACTACATCTTGGCAACCAGTGACGTAAGTTCACTGTACACCAGTATAAAACACGATAAGGGCATTGCAGCTATAGACTGGTTCCTAAAAAGTGAGAACAGCGTGCAACTGAAACACAAGCAATTTATATTGAACTGTATTGAATTTATACTGGAAAACAATGTTTTCTCTTTTAATGATGATATATACCTCCAGATACAGGGTACAGATATGGGCACGAGGTTTGCTCCCAGCTATGCTAACTTATTTATGGGTAAATGGGAACATCTATTTACCCAAGAGCATGAGCTGGGAGCAAACCTCGTGCTGTTCAAAAGATATATTGATGATATACTAATAGTTTGGAAGGGGAGTGAGGAAAGCTTGTTGACCTTCTTTGAGGATATGAACCATAATGATCTAAACTTGAAATTCACTTATACAATAAGTAGACAGCAAATAACATTTTTAGATTTGGACATTTTTATAGAACAGGGAGAGTTAACAACTAAAAATCATTTCAAAACAACTGATGCGAATAATTATATACCTACACATAGTTGTCACTTGAAAAAGTGGATAGACAACATCCCTAAGAGTCAATTCCTTAGGATCAGACATAATTGTTCCAAACTTTCTGATTATGATACACAGGTTAAGATCTTAGAGGAGAGATTCTTAGAAAAAGGTTACGATCATGATATTCTGAAAAATGATATAATTAAAGTCAGGAATATGGATAGACAAAACATACTCTCTAAAAAAGCAAAAGCTAAAAACCAGACTGATGAAACCCTTACAGTACCTTTAATTACTAATTATAACTACCATCATAAACATCTAACCAAAATTTTGAACAAACATTGGCATCTGATAAAATCTGATCCAATTTTGGGAAACAGCATTTCAGATTACCCTAAAATTATTTACAGGAAAGCAACTAACATTAAAAATATCCTTGCACCCAGTGATTTTAAAAAGAAAATCAATAAGACTAAAGAGAAAGATTTGATGGGAAGAAAACTAAGGGGATACTATCCTTGCTATAGCTGTAAAGCTTGCCAACATAGCAGTAAATGTAAAGAATACACATCCTCCAATAAAGGCAAAAAATACAATATAAAAGAAACCATTAGATGCAGTGACAAAGGCATCATATATTTAATCCAGTGCACATGTGGCAAACAATATTTAGGAGAGACCTCCAGAGTTTTACGCACAAGAATCAGAGAACACCTTAATCTTATCAAGAAAGGAGATCAAGAGACTAGGCTATATGAACATTTCAGGACAGTACACCATAACATCAATGATCTTAAATACTGGGGTATCTGTAAGATTGCAAAACCTTGGAGAGGAGGATATTTTGACCAACTACTCCTTAGAAAAGAAGCTGAACTTATTTTTGAATTAAAAACATTATTTCCACAAGGATTAAATTCAGAGTTAGACTTAAATCCATTCATCCTAGACCGTTAATCTTGTAAATTTCCACATATATATATATACAAACCTAGTAACAACCTACATATACAAACCTAGTAATAACCTATATGAAATTGTATTATATATATTAGAAACACTATCCATATATGTTTTACTATACATTTTACCATGTCACAACTGATTGTCTTTTTATATAATAATACAATTTCGCTTCAGCAAAAAATGGGAACATCTATACTTCAAAGGTATAACTACAAATATGACATAATATATACATCTATATAATAAAATTATTGAATTAAATAAATTACACATATTCACAAATCATAGATATATATTTCCCAATATAATTAGTTTCTCGTAAGCATATAATTTTAAAACTTCTTAATTCCATATTTAGGTACCATAAGATCAACTAGAAAGTATTAGCATATAGAGTTAATAACGGTTTAACAACAATATAGTTGTATAATTTTTAACTCACATACATTTATTGTGTATACTGAAAGTTTTTAACAAATGTTCCGATAAATATAAAGATAGAGGTTAGTTGTTATTAAAACAATCCATATTTGGACATTTCTCTAAACGTAACCATAAACAAAGATTTAACATGATTTACATATTATAAATCCTTTTATGTGACATTCATAAGATTTCCAATAAGGGTTTAGAACCTTAGTTGATAGACATAGATAGACAAATATCACTATGTTTATATTAAATCAATGCCTGATCTGATGTTTTAAAGAAAATAATCATATAGATTGTACATATCTATTTGAGTAAGTAATGAATCAGTAAAAATAAGACTTCATGGCTTCATATTAAAATTAATTATTTTTAGACAATTGTTTTATGTGTAAATTACAGAGAAAATAGCTTCACAAAATAGAGAATAAGAACTCAGGAAATCCACCTTTAAGATTATCCACCTTAAGTAAGGGATGGCCTTAAAGAAATTAACAATCAAACCAGGACCAATCACGGATGAACCATACATTTATAAAGGATCTCAAAATTAGTCTAAACCATCTTGATAAAGCCATGTTACATGGCGAAACGCGTTGATGGAGCTAGACTATTAATCACAAGGTGATAAGAAAGCATTATTTACAAGGATTACAAAGGATTCGTGGGAACTACTTTGTCAACTTTTAAAGTACTCTGCGCAGAGTTTCATATCCTTAACCGGACCTACATTTGACACGCATTCTACGTTCCTGATGTTACCAGCTGCTGGAAGCCGCTTTGGACACCTGTGCCGTACCCAGACAGAGGATTCAGCTCGAGACAAGAGCAGGTAGGCACTATAGAGATGTAAGGGCACCACAGCGTGGAAGTCAGAGGTAACTTTTAAACTTTTAATAAAAACACTTTATTTTATACCCTTTGAATGAACTTTTGGAATACCGGAACGGAACTATAACGGAACTAATACAACATTATCCCTATATGTTGTTTCTAACACCAGTTAGTTCCCTATAACGGAACTTTAACACAAGTTGTTTTTTCCTATAACGGAACTTTGCCATATATTTAAAATAAGCGTATTGCAAAAACGGAACTTTTTATACCAACACATTGGAACTTATATTTTTACTGCACTCCCTTTTTGTGTCAGTACTACAAAGGTGGATTTATTCATATATGTAGCAACTACTCTATAATTCTCTAGATTTAGTTGCACTTATACTTTTATAGTTAATATCGTCAGGATTTTATATTGTAATTTTTGTTGATTTGTACTAACGTATGACCGGTCATATTAACATCTAATCATATATGTTTATATGTATGTTTTATCTAGATTAATATATCTTTTTAATTTGAGATTAATAAATCTTATGTTTGCTAAACCTGTTTTTTTATTACTAGATTCATTCTTAGATGAATAGCCATATTATATGATACATCTATATAAGAATATTTAGATTCCAACCTATTAGTTCTGTATTACACATCCCTAACACACTTATTTATAAGAAATACTATACTACTGCATAACCTCTTTTCCCTTTGGATATATAAATTGATTCTGCAAATGTTTAAAATATTCTAAAATATTCTAAAACATTTAAAAGTACTTCAAAACATATAAAACAAGATAACATATATAAACCTTTTTATAATTTAAAGGGATATGTGAATCTTTATATTTTCTTTTTGAGAGCCTATTCCACCTTTTTTGTCTACAACAAGACATTGGTGGCCAATTTAAATTTGTAATGCAGCTATCCTTTTTCTTAAATAATAGTGGCCCCACTTACATATTTTAAGAATGTTTTTGTTTAGAACATAAAAATAGAGTGACTCCATAAATCATCTGATTTGGTATATATATGTATAGCACATTCTTTCTATAAACCCAGAAATATAAGTCAATTATTAATTCTGAGGGGGGAAGTAGCTATCTTTTTTTCTTTGTGTAGGGGATCATAGAGGTGAATTACATTCAATCAAACCTGCCCCACAAATCTCTATATTTATTTGAGATAATGTTCATCTGTTTATTGATCTCAGAAAAAACTTATACTACATGTTACAAAAAGCTTCTTGAATTTTAATTTTCTAAAAACGTAGCGAGGTCTATGTCCTTATTGAGACCATTCGGTAGTAATGTGTTCATAGTATGAATCCAGAATGTCTCTTTTTTTCTCAAGGCAAGTGTTCTATTGTCCCCACGTTTATGGATTTTAACATGTTCAATTATTGTGCCTTTTAAACATGTAGGATCTTTATTATGAAATTTTTTGTAGTGGAGAGATAAATTATGTGGTGTCTCACCTGCAGTTATGTTTGTTAGATGTTCTAGCAACCTCTTCTTGTACGGTCTAGTGGTTCTACCTATATACTATAAATTGCAACTGCATTGTAGCATATATACTACAAAATCAGTTTTGCAGTTGCATAGGGTTTTGATATTGAACTCTTTGCCCGTACTGCTAGATTTACATTTTTTGTGGGCTTATGTCCATTTAGGTGATGAATGCATGCTTCACAGTTTTATCTATTACATTTGAAAAAACCTTCTGATTGTTTCCCTAGCCAATAAGAGTGGGTCAGCTTATTGGTTTTTAACTGACTTGGTGCCAAGACAGATTTTAAGTTTTTATTTTTCTTGTATATAACTTTTGGATTTTCTTTTGTTATGTCCTTTAAAAACACATCCTTTTTTAAAATGTGCCAATGTTTGTTTAGAATTTTGTTTATTTCTTGGGCACCCTCATTATAGGTAATAACTAAACTGCATGTTGTATAATTACTTCTTTTATTTCTCTTTTTTCCTTTTAATAGATTGTCCCTTGAATGTTTTCTTGTTTTATTATCTACCTGTTCTATAGTTTTGTGATTGTATCCTTTTTTTTTAAAAAATTTCTTTAGACAGCCCGATTCTTTTTCATAATCTTCCATTTTTGAACAGTTACGGCGGATTCTCTGGAACTGTCCAAAGCGGATGTTTTCAATCCATTTTGGGTAATAGCCATTATTGGAATGTAGGTAAGCATTACTATCAGTGTCCTTCTTATACAATTTCGATAAAATCTTCTGGCCTTCATGGAAAAATACTAAGTCTAAAAACTCAATTTCATTTTGATTAATTTTTTTCGTAAAAGATATGTTAAAAACATTTTCATTAATAAAAAGAATAAAATCCTTTAAAATTTCACTTGTTCCTGACCAAATTAAAATGATATCGTCTATAAATCTGCCCCAGTAGACCAGTGATTTGCAACCTGTGCCGTGGCACACTTTTTTACATAAAAAAATCCTGTGGCACACCACCATCCCAAACTTTTTACAAAATCACACATTGTAGCCTAATACAGCATATATATATATATACACACTGTACTTTGCTGTCATGCCATGCCTCCTACAAACTATACATGACATATTGACATTCATTCACAAACAATCATAATGATTGTCTGTGAATGAATGTCAATGTCATGGTTGTAAATGATGCCTGATGAGCCTGTCACATACCTCCCAATATTTCAAAATTTGAAAGAGGGACACACCCGCACTGTTGTCAGTCTGCCGCGGCACACCTGAGGATCTCTCACGGCACACTAATGTGCCACGGCACACTGGTTGAAAAACACTGCAGTAGACGATATACGGTAGGAAAGGATTGTTTTCCCAAATTTGAGTTTCCTCCCATGCCCCCATATATAAGTTCACATAACTGGGGGCAAAGCGGGTACCCATAGCGGTACCGCTTGTTTGTAAAAAGAACTGGTCATTAAACATAAAATCGTTTTTTTCTAAAATGAATTTTATCGAGTCAATTAAAAATATTTGTTTTTCGGGTTCTATATCTGTTAATTTATTGAACCAGAATTTCATAGCCTCCATGCCTATAATATGTGGTATGCTTGTATAAAGGGCACTGACATCTAGGGTGGCCCATAGGTAATTTGATTCCCAGTTGACCTTAGTTACTTTGTTTATTGTGTCAGTTGCATCTTTTAAATAGGATTTTAAGTGTGGAACCAATGGTTGTAAAAAAGTGTCTATAAATTCTGATAGTTTAGATGTTAGACAATTAATCTCTGACACTATGGGTCACCCTGGTGGATTTCCCCTGTTTTTGTGCACTTTAGGCAAGTGGTAAAATATGGCTATGGTCGGATTTTCATTTTTTTTAAAATAGTATTCGTTTTCATTTATACAATTACTGTTTTTTGCCATAAAAATGAATTCTGATCAATCATTTAAGAAATCTTTAGTTGGGTCTCCTTTAATTTTCCTATAGGTGGCCTGATCCTCTAATAGGCGTAATGCTTCGGTTACATAATCAATTTTATCTTGTATGACCACCCTCCCCCCTTATCCGCTTCCCTGAGTACAATAGAGGGGTCTTCTTGCAAATTCTTTAAAATAGTTTTTTCCATTATACTTAAATTATCTTTCTTTATTTTATAGGTTTTACAAAATTTATCTAAATCTTCCTTAACCAGATTATAAAAAAAACGGTATAAAATTCCCCTTTGTTGTTTTGGTCAGGAACAAGTGAAATTTTAGAGGATTTTATTGTTTTTATTAATGAAAATGTTTTTAACTTATCTTTTACGAAAAAATTAATCAAAATGAAATTGAGTTTTTAGACTTAGTATTTTTCCATGAAGGCCAGAAGATTTTATTGAAATTGTATAAGAAGGACACTGATAGTAATGCTTACCTACATGCCAATAGTGGCCATAACCTAAAATGGATTAAAAACATCCCCTTTGGACAGTTCCAGAGAATCCGCCGTAACTGTTCAAAAATGGAAGATTATGATCGGGATACAATCACAAAACTATAGAACAGGCAGATAATAAAACAAGAAAAATTTCAACGGACAATCTATTAAAAGGAAAAAAGAGAAATAAAAGAAGCAATTATACAACATGCAGTTTAGTTACTACCTATAATGAGGGTGCCCAAGAAATAAACAAAATTCTAAACAAACATTGGCACATTTTAAAAAAGGATGTGTTTTTAAAGGACATAACAAAAGAAAATCCAAAAGTTATATACAAGAAAAATAAAAACTTAAAATCTGTCTTGGCTCCAAGTCAGTTAAAAACCAATAAGCTGACCCACTCTAATTTGCTAGGGAAACAATCAGAAGGTTTTTTCAAATGTAATAGAAAAAACTGTGAAGCATGCATTCATCACCTAAATGGATATAAGCCCACAAAAAATTTTAAATCTAGCAGTACGGGCAAAGAGTTCAATATCAAAACCCTATGCAACTGCAAAACTGATTTTGTAGTATATATGCTACAATTCAGTTGCAATTTACAGTATATAGGTAGAACCACTAGACCGTACAAGAAGAGGTTGCTAGAACATCTGACAAACATAACTGCAGGTGAGACATCACATAATTTATCTCTCCACTACAAAAATTTTCATAATAAAGATCCTACATGTTTAAAAGGCACAATAATTGAACATGTTAAAATCCATAAACGTGGGGACAATAGAACACTTGCCTTGAGAAAAAAGAGAGACATTCTGGATTCATACTATGAACACATTACTACCGAATGGACTCAATAAGGACACAGACCTCGCTGCATTTTTAGAAAATTAAAATTCAAGAAGCTTTTTGTAACATGTAGTATAAGTTTTTTCTGAGATCAATAAACAGATGAACATTATCTCATATAAATATAGAGATATGTGGGGCAGGTTTGATTGAATGTAATTCACCTCTATGATCCCTTACACACAGAAAAAAAGATAGCTACTTCCCCCCTCAGAATTAATAATTGACTTATATTTCTGGGTTTATAGAAAGAATGTGCTATACATATATATACCAAATCAGATGATTTATGGAGTCACTCTATTTTTATGTTCTAAACAAAAACATTCTTAAAATATATAAGTGGGGCCACTCTTGTTAAGAAAAAGGATAGCTGCATTACAAATTTAAATAGGCCACCAATGTCTTGTTGTAGACAAAAAAGGTGGAATAGGCTCTCAAAAAGAGAATATAAAGATTCACATATCCATTTAAATTATAAAAAGGTTTATATATGTTGTCTTGTTTTATATGTTTTGAAGTACTTTTAAATGTTTTAGAATATTTTAGAATATTTTAAACATTTGCAGAATCAATTTATATATATCCCCCTCCCCTCCTTTTTTCAAGTTGATGCTTTATGTTATATATATTTATATCCTTGTGTTCAAATGTAGTTTTAATATGTTTTAAACAAATTATCAATTGTATGCAGATGAGTTCTAATATGTTTTAAACACAATATCAATTGTATGCACATTATGAAGTTTATGGGAATATATAACAATGAAAATCTTCTAAGCAAAGATTGTTTTATATACAAGTTTTACTGTAACAAATAACTAATTGTTTTAATACTCTAATGGATCATTTTAAAGTTTTCCTTTAGTGCAAAGTAATATTTTTAAACCTTGAAACTGTCAATAATATGCATAAGTTTCTAAGTTCTGCACTTGGTCTCTAAAAATATAATACACGCACACACCTCCAAGTTGAGCCAATAACAGTGTATCTTAGACGTCAGGAGAGGTGTGCGCCCTTTGACCAATGAGAGTGCGAGCCAGAAACAGGGCTAATATCGCAAGATCAGACTGTAATAAAAGAAACAGCCGTTCATAAAGAAATCAGTCTCTGAGGAAGAAGGACACATTTACAAGCCTTTGAAACGCGTTAGACGAAAAGAAGAACGGACTGATTTAAATACCGGAAGCACCGGTGTTGTTTTACTTTTAAAGACTTTGCCTTTGTCTCATTAGAGAACGCAAAAGTTCATTACGGTGTATACAGAGAGGGACATTGCCTCTGTACTCACTATTTTACTTAATAGCTTTGTCAATACCTCATATCGTTGAGGATTTAAAGTGTAAGCAGGCATTTGTGAGAGTGTGTGTTGTTCAGCAATAAAGCGTGTTTGTTTTTTAAAAAAACAATATCACACTATCTGAGTCTCTTTCTTTCCACATATATATACGGTTGGAGAATTCCACCACACTTTCAGAGGAACCATACTTAAAGAGGCCGAGGGAATATCCATTGCTGATCCACTGAAGTTTCTTTCACACCCCAAGAGGGAAGCTGTGTTCCATAAGAGGAATCCTTTGCTGTGTGGATCACTTACCTCATAAGATTGAGGTTTGTTCCTGTAAGTTTGCACTTTGCACATACTCACTGTTACCAGTGGGGCATTATATTTTAGTTTCATGCAATATTTGTTTATATTCCATCTTTGTGTATACCAATACCTGTGCTTTTTCTATATGAAATATTTGTTGCATCTTTATATTTATTTATCTGTCTAAGATTGCATCTAGGGATTTAAGTTATTTATCCTGTTATCTATTATTTATACACTGACTCTGAGCAACCAGCGCTATTTAGTCCTTTTACATGTCCTCTTGTTCATATATATATATATATATATATATATATATATATATATATATATATATATATATGAAAACAGGCAAGTTATGTTACTCAAAACAGACTACAATACGTTTTCAAGAGGGACATTAAAGTATTTTTTTCTTTATTCATTCATTAACAATGTTTCAGTGGATTGCCAAAGATCGTCATGCAAACATTTCAAAATCCATTAAAACTTAGAACAATATATTTTGTTTTGAATAAGCAGGATACGATCGGGATAATTGACACCCCCTGCTAGCAGCCGATTGGCCTTGAACATGCAGGGGCGGCATTGCACAAGCATTTCACTAGAAATGCTTATGCTATGATAAATGCAGACATCATATGCTGTCAGCATTTATCAACGTGTGGCGGACATGATCCGCTACGGCAGATTATGTCTGCCCGCACAATGTTAAATCAGCCCCTTAGTCTACTATATAAGTTACAACATGAATGTACCCGTTAACTTATAAATATTTAGGGGAAATAAAATAGCCCACAATTTTCATGGTTAAATTACAGAAGCTGACAAAATAAATACTGAATATATGTTGCACATGATTAATCATTTTAGATTACAATCTCACATTTAAATGACTATTTAAAAACTCTAGGAAAAAATAATGTTACTTTGTCATTAATGTATTTGGAAACTGTGTGCACCATTCCAAAATGTTTGTACAGAAAAACACTGTACAACCGTTTGGGTTTGTTTTTTATTGTTTCAAAATCTATATTAAAACGGTATATTGAAGTCTTTCCAAGAAGATTTTCACAAGGATTTTCAAAAACCTCCATGGAAACAAAATATACGCTGAAAGAAAAACATGACAAGTAATGCAATATTAACAACTAGGCCGAAAGCCTGTGTACACGGACCAAAATCCCCATCCACTTGGATGCCCTCTCCCTCCCTCATCCCCTTCCCTGTCACGCTCAACATATTTTTTTTTCTGCAGTGCAGCCCTTCTATCTGTTACCATCCCCCTACCCATTATCACATAAAAACAGGTTATGTTCCAAAATTGTGCAAAAGGCAGATTAAGCAGTTGAGTTCAATTCCGCCCTTGTATTACAAGTTGAAAGTAAATGCAAATGCATGAGCGCAATCACAAGTTTTTTGCAATGTTTTCGAGCCCTTTGAAATCTACGGGGGAAGGCGATTTTGCGTTCCTAATGGCGCAAGATTTTTACTTTCAACTTGTAATACAAGTGCGAATCCCTGAGTGCAAAAAATTCAAGCAATTTTAACGCTCGATCTCGAGCACAAACTTCCGCTCCACTCGTTATCTAGCCGTTACTGTTGTTTTGTATTCCAGATTGAAAATTCTCTCCTCTTAAAAAGATGCTGAATGTTTTTATGCTTGCAAATAGTTTTCTTAGACATTTTTTAAATGTAATGTCCCAGATTAAACAGACAACAAACATCTTTTCCATGCCCTGTATTTTTTTACACTTCTGTTTCACCTAAAAGGGACAGAACACAATAACTGCTGGACGTCTGACGAGATTGTGATATGTGAAATAAATCACTTCTGTCAATAGTAATGATCAACACAACTCTTTCACTGCTCTGGATCCATTTTCTGCTTTCAAGTTTACATTTTATTTCTGGATGGAGGCGGAGCTAACTACAAAGTTGACTGGATGTAGCAGAACTGAGCTCCTCTAATATACAAGAGAAACTACCTCATATAAAGTCTTATAACCCCTAAAAAAGCCCTAGACATCTAACTCCTATATAACTATCTAACCACAGAACACAGTTCATCGGAACAGAAGTCCCACATCAGAGTCCCTGGTTAGCCGGGTGTCACATCTCGGACCTGCGATATCGCAGCAACAGAGGACAGATCCATCTAGGCGCTGCCTTTACCCTCTGGCACCACCGTCTACATCCCCCACCACGACTGGGACCTGAGACCGGCCTGCGGAGCTACACATCACATTAGCTACACACCACCCGATACTCACTCGTGGGTTGTTCATTAGCCCGCGAAAAGTCGCCATCTTGCCACAGCTATCTTCATGGCGCACAGAGTTTAGAGCAACATCCAGCTTACTAAGATCTGGTTACGGAATCCCCCGAGACTCACACAGTTGTTAGGCTGAACTGTAAGTAAATTATTCTATATACACACAGATGGTACCGCTACTGAGGACCAATGGTCCCCACATTACACCAGTTACGATACCGGACTCATACCAAGATAGACAAATTGGCTTATACACTTAGTTACAGAGCAGTGGATGCTGAGGCTTACAATTATACTGAGGGAGCTTATTGTTAATTCATATACCCAGGATTGGACACTACGCTTCCCACAATAGCGCTGTCAAAGAGATTTTCTTTTCTTAACTACTCAACCACGTGGAGTCACTACACTTTCTTATCATGTATATATGTTCAAGTGGGATTGGAGATATATGGCACGAACCTTTTTACCTGGTTCTCACTCCCTAACACAGGCTGAATTACTGGCACATTCCTCACTAGTCCAACAAAAAGCCTTAACTTTTGAGATTACCTCACGCAGTCTGACACGGCCTAGACAGTAAAGGTATTTTCAGAGCCTCTCCACCTCTGCTCCGGAATAGAATAACACCCTTACCTTCATTGGACTTTAATTCTCCTGAGCACTTTACAAATCATCTACACCTAAGTGCACACTATCTCTTGACAGAGTCAGGCTCTCTAAACTTCCCATCTTCAAATATCTCTCCTTGATATTTCTGAATAAAGCCTCACTACCCATAGTACTTATAGCTTTCTGATACCTCTGAGCTTCTCATCTTTCATGGTAACACTGATTGAGACTCTATGAATTGATATCATCCAGGTAGCCTCACACAAGCAATTATCCTTTGATAATCTACCAGTGCCTTACTCAAGCCCCCCTCCTCCCTTTCCCGCAGGTCCTCATTACCTGCGGATCATACCCTCATTCTTTTTACCCACTTTGCCCATAGGGGGCACCTCCCCTAGGAGGGTGACCACATTCAGAAGAACCTTCAAGTTATAACTGTGACAAGTTCTCTCAGATATCTACTTTAAGGTCATCAACCTCCTATCTGACACAACGAAATATTGGACCATGCTGCAAGAATTGGCCCAATTCTGCTACTAAACCAGTTTAACTAGTTATGCAGTACTAATCTCCGGACATTGGGGGTGCCGGACACTCTCCCCCCAGTTCCCATCTTCACTATCTACCTTAAGATAAAGGCGAGGAGCAAAAGAATAAACAGGCCTTTTGAGATAGCCCACGCCATGAAGAAAAAACAAAAATATCAAGAGAACTCTGACAGATCACTTTTATAATAAAAATCTCTTTGACCAAGATGTTTTCGGATGATGACTCCAGAGATTCCACCGCTTCCTTTAGAGGAGCTCCTAAATCTGACAATCCACCCATCCGTCCATGCTTTTGCAATCATCTATACTTGACTCCATCAAAGCTTTGTCTGACAAAATGGATACTCACTATGCATCCCTTAAGCAAGATCTTAAGCAATCAGTCAGTGAGCTCAAACGGGACATCTCCTCCCTGGGAGAGCGTACAGAGACTTTGGAAAGGAAACATGAAAACATTAACATTGAGCATACAAATCTCCTATCCTATACTCAGAACCTAGCAGAACAAATATCAAACCTCAAATCTAAATTGGCGGACCTGGAAGATAGGTTGTGCCGTAATAACCTCAGGATACGGGGCATACCTGAAGACATTAACGTCACAGACCTACCTGAATATCTTACTGGCTTATTTAAAGAATTACTTGGAACCCTTCAAGATCAAGAACATCTTATCGACAGAGCCCTTAGGGCCCTCTGTCCCTGAAACTCAGCTCCAGATACACCAAGGGATGTCATTATCAGATTGCTCTGCTATACTTTTGAAGAGAAAATTATTAGAGCATCCTTTGTCAACAAGACCCTAAAAGAACCATATCACAATATCCAAATCTATCCAGATCTCTCCCCACATACACTTGCCAAGAGAAGAACATTTCAACAGTTTACTCAGGCTCTACGTCTCCACAATGTGAAATATAGATGGGAATTTCCAGAAAAGATCTTCTTCCAATATGGAGACCATTCTTACATGATTTCCTCACTGGATCAAGGCATGAAACTCCACCAATCGCTCAGCCTACCTCAGTCCTTGGACCCTAATCTCAAGCCATCTGAGAACTCCAAGGTGCTCAACACAACCCCTCCTGAGTGGCAACCACTCCCCAGAAGACCAACCCAACAAGCCAAAAGAAAAGACTTGACTAACTCAAGGGATCCATCTTAAATCCCAACACACCCTTCTCCTTAGCAGAACTTACCCACCACTTGGGACCAACATGAGCTTACTTATGGGTACATATCTTACCCTCTGACTACCTACTGGCTCCAATGTATCCTTCACTTAAGACCTACTGGTTCAATTTAGGTCTATTACCTTAATCCTCATTGTTTTAGGTGTATTGCTAACTAAAACTTTATATTCCTGTTATTTTTACCCCGCTGTTTACATGGTCTATCACCTCAGATTTACCTAGCTCTGGTTCCATACCTGTAATTACAATTTTTTGGTCCATTATTAACCTACTATTTACTAATTTAATTTTGCATATGTAGCTTCAGGATGCATTCAGACCTCTAGATACAGATACTATGTTATTCTTTTCAGGTTTGAGAATCTGACCTACACCTAACAATTACCCTCCCATCAGAATCCTAGGTAAAACCAGGGTTTCAACCTCTACAGTACCTGATACATTGGTATTGTAAGTTTTACACTTCAATGATTATTCCCATATATAACTACAGTCCAGAATCCTAGACCTACTCAAGATTATTGCCTTAATCAGGGTTACATATAGTCTAATACTACTCAATTGTGTATACAAATATTTTTACACATATGACTTCACCACTGCTTAGTGTCCTTCATTTTTTCTATATACTCATTTTATCTGGGGTCCTGGGTTTCTTAGAAATTGATAAATGAACCTTGATGGTGTAAGGTGGTGACAGGGTACAGGAGGCAGATCTATACTTGAGAGCTTTTTCACTAAGTTGGATTAACCCCTTTGATACTTACAAACCCTATCTAGCTTTATTATCCTGTTTAGACAGCCATTATTATATTATCTAACCCAGTTTAAACTTTACAATACAGTTTGCCTTTTTCATACTCAGCTTATAATTAATTTAAGTTTTATATACTTGTTACCCTTACATCAATGTACACCTGGTCTGGGCTCCTGGATCTACTCAAGCTTCACACCTAATATTAATTATCACTCAGTTTATTGTAAAATACATGTCAAACAAATGTTAATATAATTGTTTCTTTTTTAATCAATACCATGTCAATATATGTCATACTTTAACCATATACCTACCCTACTTCATTACTTAGAAGGCCACACCCATACAATTTCCTTAAAGGGACAGTATACTGTAAAAATGTTTTTCCCTTAATGTGTTTCCAATTACTTTTTTTGCCAGCTGCAGAGTATAAAATGTATGAGATTTGCTTTTTTAAGGCTTATTTGTTTATATGAATTAGCTAATTTTGTGTTTTGAAGTCACAACCTAATAAAATGGGTTGAGCTTGTAGGTATAATCAGATCTCATTACTTTATCACATTATGTACATATACCTGCTTCTTTATCTTATATCAGTCCATAAACCAATCACCAATACTTGGAGAGAACAATGGAAACTTAACATTTTATTACCTTATCTCTTCTATAACCCACTAGGAGTGTAATTTCTTCTACTGGCTGTATTTGTACAGCTTGGCCTCAAGTCCAAAAATTTTGAGGATTAGTGGGGATACTACAGGCTAAATAAACTATTTCAAATGCCAATATATGGGTAATGGAAATACTTGTAATCAATTTAATACACTACAGCAGGTAAAGTGGATCATTGGGAACGAATTAAAGGGGAGACATTTTTGAGTAAACTGTCCCTTTAACCTCATACTATACCATTTCATAACTGGGGAGATAACCCACCTCCGGTACACCCCACCATCTCCTACTCCATACACAAGACCTCTACTATCTTGTTTTCACTCAGATAATAGTCCTTCCTTACCCTATATTATCTGTGCTATATTTAATACAACACCTACCTCACCTCATCTTTATAAATAGCTCTCTCATAAAACTCCTTATCCCACCTAAACAGGACTACTGCTCCTCACTCACCTTCACTTACTCTGTACTATTTTACTATACCTAACCTCCTTAGAGGTTATATTATTACAACTCCTCCTCCCTCTTAACCCTCCCTCCAAACTAAAGTTACTCTTGACCGCTGATTCACCCCAATTAAAATATTTCATTGGCATTACAGTTATATTTACTCAATAACACTGCTCTCAATATATCTTGGTATACTCAATTACCCAATCCCTTGACTCCCACTCAATAAGAAGTTTGAGCCCCTCCCATCGCCTTTCCCCTTCTACCCCTTCACTCCCTTCCTTCCACCTCTTTTCTTTTCAGAATGGAAGCCCTCCGTCTGGTTACACTAAACACCCAAGGGCTTAACTCACCCACAAAACACAGCCTCCTACTGAATCACTTACAGAAGACTAAAACGGACATAGCTTTTATCCAAGAGACCCATTGAACTTAACTCCAGGTACAACACACACATACAAAAAATATCTGACAGTACTTGAAGCCTCCTTTCAATCCAAATCCAGAGGAGTAGCCATATTTATTAGTAATAATATTAAATACAACTCCATCTATGTAGAGTGTGATCCCCAAGCCCTCTTTATCATACTGATATGCAAAATAAATGACAACCTAGTCACTCTGGTGAATGTTTATGCTCCCAACTGTAAACAAATTCGGTTTCTGGGGAAACTCTTCAGTTCCGTATCAGCCGTGAAGCAATGTGAATTAATTCTAGGTGGAGATTTTAATCTCATTTGGGACCATGCTTTAGATAGGTCAGGCCCAAGGATTTCTTCTTCAGATAGATCAACCCATTCCCTTTTCAGAAACTCATCAGCCAAAACGACCTATATGACAGCTGGAGATCGTTTCACCCACAAGATAAAGACTATACCTTTTACTCTTCCCCCCATAAATCACATACTCGTATCGATTACTTTTTTACAAGCTCTCGAATGCTTGACCATATCTCATACACCAGAACCTCCCCCATTTCTTGGTAAGACCATGATGCTCTGACCTTATCACATGGTCCACATATAATGAACACTTCCCCTCCCTCATGGCGTCTCAAAGATTGGTTAGTTACAAATCCCATTTATAAACTCGAGCTCCAAGAAAAGATCTCTGAATTCCTTAATATTAACGATAACTCCCAAACCTCGACAGAGACTCTCTGGGCCACGCTTAAAGCATATCTAAGAGGACATTTTCTTAAGATAGAAGCCCAATCTAAAATAACCACCATAAAAAAGTAATAACAATCTAGTAATTTCTCCCAAAGAAATAGGTGAAACTTTTAAATCTTTCTATCACTCACTCTATAATATAGAGGCCAGCCTCGACTATCACCCACTATCTCCAAATTAATTCCGACTCTTTCTCAATATGCTGCATTTACCTCAACTATCACAAGATGATCTTCCTATCCTTATTGCCCTGATAGCCTTAGAAGAAGTTCAGAGGGTTATCAAAGATCTGATACTAGGCAAATCCCCAGGCCCAGATGGCTACACCGCCTGATTTTATAAAACATTCCAATCTCTAACTGCCCCTCTTTTGTGTAGAATGTTTCAAGAAGTGATGCGCAAAGGTGCTTTCAGTGAAGAATTTTTAGAGGCCACGATAGTCACAATATTAAAGCCAGGTAAGCCCTCAGAGCAATTTAGTAGTTACTGCCCGATCTGCCTCATTAATCTGGACACAAAATTATATGCTAAAATTATGGCCAACAGATTATCTAACGTTATTTCCTCTTTGGTCCACCCAATTCAGGTAGGCTTTATATCACATAGAGAAGGCCCAGATGCCACTAGGCATATACTGGACATACTTTCAGTAGTGTCCAGTAGGGGAGTTGCCTTTCTTGCCCTCTCTTGATGCTGAAAAGGCTTTTGACAGGGTAAGCTTTGGAATACCTTTGGGAGACTATGAGAACCTTTCACCTCCCAAATGACTTTATGCGTGCAGTGCAAGCTCTATTTACCTCTCTGACTGCAAAGATCAGGGGTGCAGGCTTCCAATCCAGCACATTTCTGTACAACCAATGGCACTAGGCAGGGTTGTTCCCCCTCACCCCTCTTTTATTGCATTGACTATCGAACCCATAGCCCTATAAAATGTATTTCCCCATAGGAATCAATGGGGCTGCGTTAGAAGCTGAACGCTGCTTTTTTGCAGGTGTTTGGGGTTTTTTCAGCCAGCTCTCCCCCATTGATTCCTATGGGGAAATCGTGCACAAGCATGTTCAGCCATCTCACCGCTGACTTAAGCAGCGCTGGTATTGAGGTGAGATGTGGAGCTAAATTCTGCTCTACGCTCATGTTTTTGCGAACGCCGGGTTTAAAAAAACCTGTAATACCAGCGTTGTCTTAAGTGACCAGTGAGAAAAAAATGCTTGTTAGCACCGCATAGCCTCTAACGCAAAACTCGTAATCTGGGTGATTGTTTTTTATTGTTTTCCTAGAGAAGGACAGAGAAGAATCACAATTGCATGATAAATTAATTAGCACTACTGTTCTTGCAGCTAGATACTTAATTTTCAAAAAAATGGAAAATTAATGCAATCCCAAGTATCAAAGAAGTCAAAAATTGTTTGAAAAAACAATGTATATTAGAACAGATAGACACTAATATGAATGACGAGTCTGATATTAGGCAGTTCTTAAAAAAATGGTCAGTATTTATTAAAACTCTTCCCCCTGCTGAAATAGATCACCTGTTCTTCCCATTTAGGAACTCAGAGTTAGTGCTGCTGGGACTGTGGTAAAATTTCTGAGCTATCTTGCCAATTGCCTCCCCCCCCCCTTTTTTTTTGTTTTGTTTTGTCGTGTTTTGTTTTGTGTTTTTGGCTTTGTGTTTTATTTTGTTTTGTTTCTTTTCTTTCTCTTTTGTTCTCCTTAAAAAAAGATAAACTAACCAATAGATTTTGAGGTACGGGATAAAATATATGTAGTCTTGTTTTTCTTCCTTCTTAGTGCTATTGGAGGTTGGTTGAACCGAGAATTATGCTGTGTTTTGTTTTTTTTGGACTTGACTGTCCCTTCAATATCTAGCTCTATGCCCTGCGAGGAAACTCTGTGATTTATAATGTACTATTGTGCCCTGCGCAGCGGGAAAATTGTTTGTTTTTCTTATGTTACTTTTCATATTCTGTACCCTCTATTGGATATAAATAAAAAGTTTAAAAAAAAAACATGAAATTCAGAATTAATCTTTTATAGCTCAGACAGAACATGAAATGTTTAGAGATTTTTCAATGTACTTCTGTTATTAGATGTGCTTAATTCTCTTGGCTTCCTTTGTTGTAAGACATGTCAAGAGCAGCAATGCACTACTGGAAGCTAGCTTGTGATGGCTATCCACATATGCCTCTTGTATTGGCTAACCAGATTTGTACAGCTAGGTCCCAGTAGAGCCTTGGTGGTCTGGAGCTAAGTCTAACTATGTGTTTAACCCCCTCCGCAGGAGTTAAACATTTATCTGCAAACAATAGTGTGTTCTCACTTTTTGCACTTTTAAGTCATTTTAAGAATTGTAGAAAACAATATTTTTTTAAAATGTATTTGATATTTAGGGTTAGATTAGAGTGGAACGTTATGTAGTGCTCCCAATTGAAAGTAAACTTTTGTGTGTATCAGGTAGCGTGCATATTATGAATTAAAAGTAAAAAGTTTGCACACAAGCTAATCCCAAAATGCGCTATCCAAACATTGTGACAGAGTTAACGTATTCTCTTCATACAAGTTAATGGAGAGTGCAGAAGAAAAAAACCTAAACCTATCACCCCCCGTGCGCTAATCCGACAGCAGTTATTTATTTTTTACATTCCAATGTTCTTCACATACAGAACAATGTTCTTTTTATTGTAAATACATATTTTTGTATATATCCATATATACCTATACCTATATCTATTCCTATCAATATATACGTATAGATATCTATTTTACATTAACAGTATCATATATATATATATATTAATACAAATTACATTATTTTCTATGTGAAGAACATAAAAATTGAAAAAATGCGTAACTCACCTTTTGCGGCAATCACACCTCCAAGTCGCTTTGGATAAGTCTCTATCAGCTTGCCACATCTTACCACTGGGATTTTTGCCCATTCCTCCTTGCAAAACTGCTCCAGCTCCTTCAAGTTGGATGGTTTGCACTTGGGAACAGCAATCTTTAAGTCTTACCACAGATTTTCTTATGGATTGAGGTCTGGGCTTTGGCTAGGCCATTCCAACACATTTACATGTTTCCCCTTAAACCACTCAAGTGTTGCTTTAGCAGTGTGTTTGCGGTCATTGTCCTGCTGGAAGGTGAACCTCCGTCCTGTCTCAAATCACGCACAGAGTGGTATAGGTTTTGCTCAAGAATATCCCTGTATTTAGCACCATCCATCTTTCCCTCAACTCTGACCAGTTTCCCAGTCCTGGCTGCTGAAAAACATCCCCACAGCATGATGCTGCCACCACCATGTTTCACTGTGGGGATGGTGTTCTTTGGGTGATTTGATGTGTTGGGTTTGTGCCAGACATAGCGTTTTCATTGATGGCCGAAAAGTTCAATTTTAGTCTCATCAGACCAGAGCACCTTCCTCCATACATTTTGGGAGTCTCCCACATGCTTTTTCGCAAACTCAAAACGTGCCATTTTGTTTTTTGCTGAAAGTAATGGCTTTCTTCTGGCCACTCTGCCATAAAGCCCAACTCTATGGAGCGTACTTATTGTCGTCCTATGTACATATACTCCAGTCTCTGCTGTGGAACTCTGTAGCTCCTCCAGGGTTACCTAGGTCTCTGTGCTGACTCTCTGATTAATGCCCTCCTTGCCTTGTCTCAAATCACGCACAGAGTGGTATAGGTTTTGCTCAAGAATATCCCTGTATTTAGCACCATCCATCTTTCCCTCAACTCTGACCAGTTTCCCAGTCCTGGCTGCTGAAAAACATCCCCACAGCATGATGCTGCCACCACCATGTTTCACTGTGGGGATGGTGTTCTTTGGGTGATTTGATGTGTTGGGTTTGTGCCAGACATAGCGTTTTCATTGATGGCCGAAAAGTTCAATTTTAGTCTCATCAGACCAGAGCACCTTCCTCCATACATTTTGGGAGTCTCCCACATGCTTTTTCGCAAACTCAAAACGTGCCATTTTGTTTTTTGCTGAAAGTAATGGCTTTCTTCTGGCCACTCTGCCATAAAGCCCAACTCTATGGAGCGTACTTATTGTCGTCCTATGTACATATACTCCAGTCTCTGCTGTGGAACTCTGTAGCTCCTCCAGGGTTACCTAGGTCTCTGTGCTGACTCTCTGATTAATGCCCTCCTTGCCTGGTCCGTGAGTTTTGGTGGGCGGCTGTCTCTTGGCAGGTTTGATGTTGTGCCATGTTGTTTCCATTTGGTTATGATAGATTTGATGGTGCTCCTGGGGATCATCAAATATTTGGATATTTTTTTATTACCTAAACCTGACTTGTACTTCTCAACAACATTGTCCCTTACTTGTTTGGAGAGTTCCTTGGTCTTCATGGCAGTGTTTGGTTAGTGGTGCATCTTGCTTAGATGTTGCAGCCTCTGGGGCCTTTCAAAAAGGTGTGTATATGTAATGACAGATCATGTGACACTTAGATTGCACACAGGTGGACATCATTTCACTAATTATGTGACTTCTGAAGGTAATTGGTTGCACCAGAGCTTTTTATGGGCTTCATAACAAAGGGGGTGAATACATACGCACATGCCAATTTTCTGTTTTCTATTTCTAAAAAATAGTTTTATGTATATATTTTTCTCATTTCACTTCACCAACTTAGACTATTGTGTTCTGAATCTGATCCATCACATAAAATTCAGATTAATAAAACATTGAACTTAAGGCTGTAATGTAACAAAATAGGTAAAAAGTCAAGGGGTGAATACTTTTGCAAGGCATTGTATATATTATTTTTTTACAGTATGCATAATAATTTTTAATAATTATTATTAATATTTTTTTAACATTTTATATGTAGCATTATAGTTAGCAATTCTCCATGTGCACTTTCCTGACTCGTTAGACCTAAATCGTAAACCTCACTAGGGGCGCGATTACATATACGCCGCCCGTAATTTTACCTTGCACATCGGGCTATTACACATACGGTGCTGGCAGTTCATAATCCGCCATTAATCCACAAAACAATCTACCTATTAAAGTATTAACCCCTAAACCACCAAAACCCACAACGCAATAAACCTAACAAAAGTATTAACCCCTAAACCACCAAAGCCCACAACGCAAATAAATAAATTACTTAGCCCCCTAGTCTAACACCCCCTAACCTAACCCCCCTAAATGAACCAAAATTACAAAATACTAAAATTACTATTAAAATAAAAAAAACTAGCACTACTTTAAAAATAAAAATAAACTAAGTATAAATTAAAGGGACAGTCTAATCAAAATTAAAATTCTGGTGTAGACTGTCTCTTTAAGCTAAAATTACAAAAATTAAAAAAATCTAAGATTACATAAAATAAAAAACAAAATTACCAAATTTAAAAAAATTATACCTAATTCCTATGAAAATAAAAAAGTCCCCCCAAACTAAAAACACCCCCTAATCTACGAATAAACTACCAGTAGCCCTTAAAAGGGCTTTTTGCAGGGCATTGCCCCAAGATAATCAGCTTTTTTACAAAAAATAAACAAAGTCCCCCATAACAGTAACACCCCCCCCCCCCCACCCAACAAAACCCCCCAAATAAAATAACCTAAGACTAAAAAACGTAAACTTCCCATTGCCCTGAAAAGGGCATTTGTTGGGCATTGCCCTTAAAAGGGCATTTAGCTCTTTTACTGCCCACCCTATCTAAATAAAAAAAACTAGTAATTTGTGAACTAGTAATTTGTTTTCCTGACTGGTAAACTGTAGTGATATTTTTCCACCCATGGTTTTCATGAAGTATTTATTGCACCTTTATCTATTGCCACAGAGTAAGTTAGTATGTAAATACAGCATAATAATGATAATAACAAAAACAGCCAAAATGATCCTAGAAACAAACAATTTAATAAATTTCATATACTTATTAATAAGAAATGTACAAGAATACAGGGCTGATCATATTCATGTATTTGTGATCATCTCTTACATTCATCTCATATTTGCTTTTTTAATATCATTAGCACATCAAGAAGAAATCACTGCCCTTTATACTAGAAGCACATACTATCCTTGTATTTCACTAGAAAATAAAAACTCATAAAAATATAGATTATTAATAAAGAGAACTAGCATGTATTTGGAAATCAGATAAAGCCCTCTGTTTAGTTAGAATGCTTTTGTGCTGCTAAATTCACATTCAGAGGATTCTTGCAATGTGTTATTTTAAAGTATTTGCTTGCTATCTACTGTAGCATCACATAACTGCCAGTATCTTCCTATGAAGCAATGTTGGATATGTTGCTAAGGAACAATCGATTGTTAAGGTAAGCTCAGAAAGTGACAGATTAAAGTAACATCAATATTTGTGCCAGAAATATGCTGCCTGGCTGGAGATAATGTAAGGAATCAGGCCTTTTTTTTCTTTTCTGCAACTGATGAAACATTGTCTAAGATATCCACTGATGAATATGTATATGTGTCAAGATCTAATAAGCTAGTTCATTGTACAATTGCTCAAAAAGAAAAAAAGAAAAAATTGTGGCAAGATCTGGGAGGGGAAATTTCTAAAATTTAAAAAACAAATCATTTTTTATGAAAATGATTGCTACATTTATTCTTGTTAACCATTTGGCTGCCAGGAAGAGCTTCAAAATTGAGCATGGCCTTAAAGGGACATTAAACCCACATTTTAATTCAGATAGATAGAGAATACCATTTTAAACAACTTTCTAATTTACTTCTGTTATCTAATTTGCTTCATTCTCTTGATATTCCTTCCTGAAAAGCATATCTAGATAGGTTCAGTAGCTTCTGATTGGTGGCTGCACATATTTGCCTCATGTGATTGGCTCACCCATGTGCATTGCTATTTCTTTAACAAAGGATATCTAAATAATGCAGCAAATTAGATAATAGAAGTAAATTGGAATTTTGTTTAAAATAGTATTCTCTGTCTGAATCATAAAAGAAACATTTTGGGTTTAATGTCCCATTAATGTTCCGATTAGTCAGAACTAAATCAATAGAAAAGGGGGATTCTGCTATACTGTACAATCTACACCACTACACACAATGAACTTAAAGTATATGAAACCCCCCAAATAATGTGTGATCCAGACAGAGCATACGATTTAAAAAAAATTCCAATTTACTTCTATTATCAAATTTGCTTAGTTCCCATGTTATTCTTTGTTGAAGAGATACCGAGGTAGGTGTCTGGTGCTCTACATGGCAGTAAATAGTGCTGCTATCTAGTGTCCTTGCATATGGATAACATTCTTGCAAACTTGCTGCCATATAGTGCTCCGGACACTGGTGCTGAGCTTACGTCATTTTTTTTAACAAAAGATAACAAGAGAAGGAAAAAAAAAGATAATAGAAGTAAATTAAAAATAAGTTTACAATTTAAAGCTCTATCTGAATCATGAAAGAAAACATTTGTGTGCCATGTCCCTTTAAAGGACATGTAAATAATGAATAGCCGTAAAGAAACAGTATGAAACATTACTGTCAGCATGTTCCAGACATCCGAACTGGCAAAAACTCATTTCAGGGAGGTGGCTTCACCCGCTACTGAGCCCACCCTCCCCAGTTATATATTGGACACCTTGAAACCCTAAATAAGACATCATTAAAGTAGCTTCCCACTAAAGTCACATTAAAAAAGTAGCTTTATTGCACAACCACATACAACAAACCTATTTTCCAGTGATCGTACGCTTGTTGAATACTTAAAGGGACACTGAACCCAAATTTTTTCTTTCATGATTCAGAGAGCATGCAATTTAATCAACTTTCTAATTTTTTCCTTTTATCAATGTTTCTTCGTTCTCTTGCTATCTTTATTTGAAAAAGAAGGCATCCAAGCTTTTTTCTTGTTTCAAAACTCTAGATAGCAGTTTTTAATTGGTGGATTAATTTATCCACCAATCAGCAAGGACAACCTAGGTTGTTCACCAAAAATGGGCTGGCATCTAAACTTACATTCTTGCATTTCAAATAAAGATACCAAGAGAATAAAGAAAATTTGATAATAGGAGTAAATTAGAAAGTTGCTTAAAATTCCATGCTCTATCTGAATCACGAAAGAAAAAGTTTGGGTTCAGTGTCCCTTTAAATATTTTAGAATACAAAGTTTAATAACGTGCAGTAAATAAGGTAGTATTTGTGTTTTTTACTATTAAAATCAGTGGGGGCTTTTTGGTTACTGATGTATGCTTTGAGGGTTCTATAACGTCCCAGCAACTAAAGGCATTCCTTAAAGAAACACTTTTCCGTATTTGGGCCACATTGGATCATGGTACTTGGAGTTTCAGGAAGATTGCATTCCATTTGCTGGCATCAGGAAACTGCTATTACAATCTGGGAGACTCCCTGAACTTCAGGGAGAGTTGGGATGTCTGACGTTTTATTTTAAAAGCAAAACAGTAAACACTAATACACTTTTCAAACCTTAATATAATTTTAAGTAGCAATCAAAACCAGGGAGAGCATGATGCTTAGATTTGCTTATGTGTCACTTTTCTAGTATGAATAAATCTTTCATGTACCACATAGATAAAGTGCCATTGCAATGGTTTGTGAGTGAATTGGTAGATTACAGAATTCTGCTAAAGGTAATTCAAATCCAATTGTGGGTTTTACTCTCTCAGGGAAAGAATTATACAAAATTAAATGATATGTCCTGTAATATGTGTTGTAATTTATGATGATGATGAGGTGGTGTAATAGAAGCACTGAGCGCATGGATGATATGTGATGTTACTGGTAATACTGCAGAGATAACTCTGGGGTATATGGAAGGTTACTAACCCACTCTTATTTCTAGAGATCTCCCTTATTTGCCAAACTTTTATTACAGTCTCCCAGGCTCCCTTATTTATCTGCTCTTAGAACCATTTTCTTAATTATTATTTTATATGTAAAATCTTAATTTCAAGAATGTAATATTGTTATCTTGTACTCTTATTTAGTAAATCATTTTGATGTATGTGACAGTTTAATGTATTTGCTCCTATTGTGCCTTAAAGGGACAGTCTAGTCAAAATTAAACTTTCATGATTCAGATAGGACATGCAATTTTAAACAACTTTCCAATTCACTTTTATCAGCAAATTTGCTTTGTACCCTTGGGCCCATTTTTATCAAGCTCCGTACGGAGCTTGAAGGGCTGTGTTTCTGGCGAGTCTTCAGACTCACCAGAAACACAAGTTATGAAGCAGCGGTCACAAAGACCGCTGCTCCATAACCTGTCCGCCTGCTCTGAGTTAGTTCATATGTGCCAGATAGATAACATTCTGCTCACGCCTGTGGAGTTACTTAGGGGAGGGCGCTGACTGGCTAAACTGCAAGTCTGTCAAAAGAGCTGAAATTAGGAGCCAGTTTGCAGAGGCTTAGATACAAGGTAATCACAGAGGTAAAAAGTATATTAATTAAGGATGGGCGAATGTTTCACAACATTCATAAAAGGAAACAAATTTTAACAGATTTATTTGTTCATTTCGAATTTCGAATGTTTGTGCAACATTCTAACATTCGTTTAATGCAACAGTATTTCTAATGCTCTGTTTAAAGGGCCATAATACCCAAATGTTTAAACACTTGAAAGTGATGCAGCATAACTGTAAAAAGCTGACTAGAAAATATCACCTGAACAACTCTATGTAAAAAAGAAAGATATTTTACCTCAAAAGTTTCTCAGTAGCCACATCCCATTGTAAAGGACTTCTAGGCAGCAAATCAGTATGTCTGTCCCGGGACAGCAGAAGGAGCGAGCTTTCGTGCACACTCATCTTATTTCCCTATTTAGTATAAGGAAGTTTACAATGAAATCTCATGAGAGTTAAGTGAAATCTCATGAGATCACAGTAAAAGAGTTCATGAGCTCAGCACTGCTGATGCTGATTGGCTGCTGTTCATTTCTTCATTTTTTATTTATTTTTACCTGCAGCTGAGCAGCAGCTGAGTATAACTTTTTACACAGACTTACTCTGCTGAGTTGAGGAGATTGTGAGGTAAAATATCTTCCTTTTTTACATAGAGATGCTCAGGGGATATTTTCCTGTCAGCTTTTTACAGTTATGCTGCATCAGTTTCAAGTGATTTAGCATATGAGTATTATGTCCCTTTAAATGTAATATTCAATTCAAATTTTTCTAATAATTCGATTCAAATTATGCAATTTTCTAGTTCGTGAAAATTCGAATTTCTATATTTGTAATAGTATTTCTAATGCTTTCTTCAAATGTAATATTATAATTATGCAATATTCAAAATAGAAACAATCTAATTGATATATTTGTATTTAATATGTATCAATTTACTAAATTCCCTACCACATGAACTATTGAACTTCTGAATAGTATTCTGAATAATAGTATTCAAATTGTGTACATTTGATCTAATTATGAACATTCGGAAATCGAAAGTGACATTCGAAAAATGTAAATAGCATTCGACTATAGAACATTTAAGAATATTCATTCTTATCAACATTCTATTATGTAAATCGAATTTCTACAATAACATTCATTCTAACATCCAAATTTGAATATAAACACATTTTCCCATCCCTAATATTAATATAACCATGTTGGTTATGCAAAACTGGGGAATGGGTAATAAAAGGATTATCTATCTTTTTAAACAATAACAATTCTGGAGTAGACTGTCCCTTTAAAAAAATAGAATAAGCTAAACTGTGTGAATGAAGATGATTTGTATGAAGAATTTTGTCGTATATAATTGTAAAATAAAATGTGTTTTTTTCCCAATAATTACTGTATAAATTGTTTATTTCCTACATGAAATTTGTCAATTCCTTCGTCTCCCTTATTTAATTTAATTTTATTTTGGCAATCCTAGACATATGTAGTGTGCAAAAAAGCATTGCCTTTGAATTTCCTGTTGTTTTTTTTTTTTGCACCAGGACTTTTACCGTCAGCATTCAACAGCCACAGTAGTCATATATATACAGTATATAAAGACACCTATGTTTAGGCATTTGGCAAATGTTTAATAAATGACACCCACACCCTGATATAAATGTTATATATGTGTGTGTGTGTGTGTGTGTGTATGTATATAGATATCAAAATAACAAGAGTATTGCATTGAGCATTGATACTTTTTTGGACTAACTATACATTAATAAGATGACAAGCTTTTGGAAAAATGTCTTCCTTTTTCAAGTCTGAAGCAATACTGACCAATTTGATGGAATTTACAGATTATATATTAAAACACAGGCTAAAAAGACAGAAAGTGTTACAGAGGTCTGAATGCAGGGGGAGGAGGGGGTGTCGTAAATATCATGAGGGGGGTTTAGGAGACAGAGGCAGACAGTGTCCAGTGAAGGATAACAGACAGGGGAAATATATGGTTATACACAAAGCATATACTTACATAAAGCTATACATCAACATAGAATCAATATGTATAAAGATGTGAAATAAGGTATACAGAGAAATATAAGATAGCCAAAAATGGATAGGGGAGAGAAAGAAAAAAACGGGGAATAATAATTACAAAAGTGTGGACATAGGCTTACCTGAGTACCTATGCATAGAGAGTGTAATTGACTACAGTATATGAAAGTACATTACAAAAATGTTTGATAATGGGTTAAGAAAGAGTCCACATTTAGTCCAGAATTTAGCAAGTTGAAGTGCATTATCATTTTCATTTCAAATGTTTTTCTTTCCATGGTGTTTATGAAGTTGGCTCTGAGAATCTTGATTTTAAGGTTTTGGATGGAGTGGTCAGGTTGGGTGAAATGGTGACCAACAGGGGTACAGTATTTTATTTCATAGTGGTTTTTGATTGAGTGTCTGTGTAAGTTCATCCGAAGATGCAGTTTTTGGCTTGTTTCTCCAATATAACTTACCAGTTCACTTTCTGTCTTTTTAGCCTGTGTTTTAATATATAATCTGTGAACTCCATCAAATTGGTCAGTATTGCTTCAGACTTGAAAAATAAAGACATTCTTCCGAAAGCTTGTCATCTTATAAATGTAATAATCTATAAATGAAAAACCAGCAATGCTGTTGAAGCTCAGTGTGCCGGCAATTGCTAAGCCTGTCACAACCCTAATTAACAAATCCTTGGTGTCTGGTTACATACCCAAACTTTGGAACACTGCAAGAGTAGTGTCTATCCATACAAGTGGTGAGTTAACCTTGGTTACTAACTATCACCCAATATCATTGCGCCCAGTATTGTAAAAAATCTTAGAAAAATGTGTCTATACGCAACTATGTGAGTATTACCAACAATCTATCTGACTCCTGTTCAATCAGTTTTTTCCCAAATCACTCCACTACAACAGCCCTCCTAAAAGTTTTCAACGATATCCAAACTGGCATGGAACAAGGAGACCTAACTGACCTTCCTTGATTTTGTAAAGGCCTTTGACACAGTAGACCACAACATACTACTGCTCAAACTAAAAAACTCAGGTATTGGTGATCGTCCGCTAACCTGGTTTCGATCATATGTATCGGATCGAACACAGTATGTCTCCATTTCTGAGAGAGACTCCCCCCCTCTCCCAGTCACATGTGGTGTTCCCCAAGGTTTCATTCTCGGCCCCCTACTATTCACATTATTCATAAATGATCTGCCAAATGTCTGCAAATCCTCAACTGTACACATGTATGCAGGCGATACGGTAATCCTATGCAAACAAATCCGATCTGCAGCAGCTTGAGGCAGTGCTCCAAGACCAGATCACAGAGGTAGAAAAGTGGATCTCAAAAAACAAACTCTTCCTAAACACTGACAAAACTGTCACAATGATCTTTGGAACGGGACCTAAATTGCACAAAATACAAAATTCCCATCTACGCATCAAAATAAAATGAAATTGCACACTGACCGCAGTCAACTCTTTCAAATACTTGGGTATGTTGTTAGACCCCAATCTATCTTTTGGCCTCCACATAGAAATAATTGCATCTAAACTCTATCCAAAACTAGGTGCCCTGTACAGAAACAAATCCTGCCACAGCCCTACAGTAAAGGAAAAGATTGTACAGCAAATGCTGATGCCAATCATGGACTATGGGGATGTAGTATATGCACCTGCACCGCAAACTCACCTTAATAAACTTAATACACTGTATAACTCGTTCTGCTGCTTTGTGCTACAATGTAACTACAGGACCCACCATTGTGACATGCTAAAATAACTAAACTGGCTGTCGCTGGAATCCAGACGCACCCTCCATCTTTCCAGCCTTGTGTTTAAGAGCTTTTCTGGGAAGCTCCCACCCTACCTGAGCAGAATGCTCTCTCCAGCTATTCCCACCTCATATAACCTCTGATCCAGCACCAGCACATTATTTAGCTTGCCTCAATACAAAAAGAAAGCAGCTCGATCCTCCTTTTCCTACAGAGCTGCACAATTATGGAAAGACCTCCCACACACTTTAAAACCTTCCCCAAGCCTAAAATCCTTTAAGAGATCCCTCTCTGCATATCTCAAAACAGAATGCACCTGTCATGGTTGATTATATATTTCCTACCTGTTCTATGTTAAATTTTGCATATGTTATGTATTAATATTGTTTTTGTATTTTATTGTACCCTATTGTATCAATGCAATGTTTTGTGGACCCAGGACATACTTGAAAACGAAAGAAATCTCAATGTAAACCTCCCTGGTAAAATATTTTATAAATAAATAAATAAATAAATAGTCAAATAAAAAAGTATTATTGCTCAATGCAATACTCTTGTTATTTTGATTTCTAAATCTCTGGACTAACACGGCTACTCCAATCAACATGTATATGTGTGTGTGTATATATATATATATATATATATATATATAAAGACATTCATTTAGGCATTTGTCAAATGTTTTATAAATGACTATGCTTTGAAGTTTACTTATTTATTTGTGTTCTGCCCTTTTATAGCTTGATAAATTGCTGTATACTAGACAAATCTCTTGATGCTATTTTTTAACATATTATGTTCTGCATATTCAACCACATAGTCTTTTCCAAAACCTATTTGCATAATGAGCAAAACATAATTGAAATGCCTGTTATAATAATGATAGCAATGAGGAGATGGCTTTCTAAAAGGTGCTTACATGTCAATAATAAAATACACAAAAACATCCAGAGGGAAATGTTAATATGTCACCTGTTACTACTGAATATTGATAAGGAAATAAGTAATTGCCAATTAAGGGTACCTTGGGGCCCAGTAACCTTTATTCATACATGTGTAATGTGGCTTTATTAATATTACAGGTTTTCAAATTATTAGCAGATTATAAATATTTGTAGTGTTTGTGGAATATGTAGATGTACTGTATGCCTTACAGTCACTGCTTAATTCCAACTCCAAACTAGTGTTTCTGCATTTGGATATGATAGCAGAATGAAAGCAATAAGTCAGTGGTTATACTATTAATACTTATATACTTGGTATCAGTAGTTTGGTGGCTGGGAGAGTTCTATATGTAAATACTGACATAGATATTTCTTGTCTATTTGACAAGCTCCTCAATTTTGCTGCATCTACCAGAGCTGAGCCAGAAAAAACTCCTCTTTCAAATAAGTCATTAAGGGATGTGGTACCCTCAAGTAGCAACAAATTGAGAAAGGTTTAAGTCTCCCTGTTGTACAGCCAGTGATGTCAGTCCAGCTGGTTGATCCGCAGGCAGGGTGTATTACTTTACTCTGTAAGCCACCTTCACTGTGACAAAACACCTGCCTGGTCCTCTTGCTCTGTCAATCTAGTGAGCTTGGTCTTGGGGAATAACACTGAAAAGCTGAGATTTGACCCTTTATGCTGGGCGATAATCTCTTATCTTAGTTGTCCTTAAAAATGTAAAGATATGAGTTATTCGAAGAAAATGCCATGAATATCCCATGTCATACATCACAAAAACAAATACACCTTCCACACTTTGTGATATATCACCTTGTGACAGGCTTACAGACCCAAATCAAATTCTCTATAACAGAGTCAGAAAATCCTCCTTAGAACATTCTGTTCTAAGGAGGATTTTCTGACTCTGTTATAGAGAATTTAGCAGTCAACTTAGATGATTGCTAATTTGATAATAGAAAGGACCCTGAAAAGGTAAGTCTGGCAAATGAAGAAGACGCCACTGAGGAAAACTGGACATCTTGACCAGATCCGCATACCATGCCCTCGGATGCCAAGTGGGAGCTTTCAATAGCACTGATATTTGCTCCTGCTTGATCTGGGAGATTACACTCAGCAAGAGAAAAATTAGCCTGGAGAACAATCTCCGCCTGGAGATCATTTGACCTCAACTAGTATCTAAAAGTTAATGGTTTAGGCGAGAAACTATTAAGTTTATCTCTGTAAGACCCCAATGAACTACCAGCTGGATGAAGATCGTCTGAATAATGTACCAAGCCCCCAAATGTAAGGACTGTGACTCGGATAGTCTGCATCTAGGATTATTGACTCCAGAAATGTGAAGTAATGAGATAAAATAGTGAAGAGCCTCTGGCCAACTCAAAAACTAAGATACCTCTTCCATGGCTAGGTAACTGTAGGTACCTCCCTGATAATTGATGTAGGCGACTATCAAGATATTGATCAATTGAGAACAGATGAAAAGAACTGGAGAGAGACAGAAAGGCTCTAAAGATCGGCAGGAGTTCCAATACATTTATTGATAGTCTCATCTTTGAAGAGACCAAACTCCTTGGAATTAACGAGAAGCCCAGACCCTCTCCAGCCTGACAAACAGGCATCCATAGTAATTATGACACTATTATGGACAAGAAAAAAAAAACAATCCAAAGAAATAGGGATGATGAATCTCTCAATGCCAGCTGCTACAGAAGACATGAGATCTGTAGCCATTGTATGTTCAACTGATCAATTCAGTGGAACTGGAGAGTAAGACCCCTATATCGGAGCAGAGGTGGACATCTTCATTTTCTGTGTTCTATAATGTGTGGATAATTTTATTTAAAATTTGCTACGTTATTGCACACTTTCCTTAATTCTTGGGAGTGCTGGTTAAAGGCCCATTATACATATAATTACATCTTAAGGGGTAAAAGGTGTTTAATTGGCCTCATCTTCCCCATAGCTTTAGATTTAAACCTTTTTCACACTGAGGGTATATTAGTTTTAGTAACATGAAAGAGCTAAGCCTGTCCCATACCAAGAAGAGACTGGCTCTGACCACACCTTTCTGCAGATTTGCATTGGAAGAAGCCGTAATAACTTGTCTGGACTAGTTCCAAACTTCATCGGGACTCCAGAAAAATGTTGAAAAACAGTGGATACTGATAATATGGATAAAACTGATCCTAAAGCTAGCGCTTGAAGGGTTATCTTCAACACCCCTTCAGATAACCATTAATTTAATCATAGAGGAAATCTAGAGAGGACTTAGAAACTCAACTTTACATCAATGCGAAAAATATGAGAGATTGCATTACAAGAAAAAAAGGGAGTATATGAGCTGTAAACCTACACAATCTTAAAACAAAATCCCTTAAGAATCATTCTTAAAAGACCAACTCAGATAACGAGTGTTGGCATGCACGGCTTGCCCAATGACAAAAAGCAAGGATTTAACACCTAGAAGGTGAACTGAAAATAAATGCTCAAGTCTGTGTTGTCACTGAGAACAAAGAAAACTCAGTTGTGATTCCATGCTGCTATATGCTGGCTATGTGTCTGTACCTTTGATAGCCTGTGGGCTGTGTGAGAAATTCCAAAACTTACTCAGCATTTTCCCACTCCACTGTTCTTACCCTGAAGTAGCATGAGGATACAGTAGAGAATCCATCTAGAACTATCACTGGCAGAAGATGATATGATTAGAGATGACATCTACAAGGCCAAACAGAATTAAGGCTTAAAGAACTGGCCCAGTGATGTCCGTGGTAGGCTTAAGCAACTACTCTCACTAGGAGATTCACATTGCACAGTCAGTACTCTCCTATGTCCCTCTTTTCCATGAACTATCTAATGAGGGAAATATGGGATTCCAATCCTTAAGAATCTTGTATACTGAGAGTAACTGGACCTGTAGTATTAAAATGAGATATCTGATGATCATAATACTTTAGCTAGACCAAAAATTTTAATGTCTCCTTAGGGGAATCCACTGAATTGGAGAGACTGGACTCTCAGTACTAAAAGGAAAATCAACAATACCTCAAAACAATATAAGGTTGATTAAAAGTGACTGAACTTGCAGCGGTAATGTATATTTTAGATACTGCATACTTAGACATGTGCAATTTGTTTCGGCCGAATTTCGTTTTTGGAAGAATTTTGGCCAATTTGGAGATTCGAATGAACCCAAATTTCTAAATCGGCACCATAACTAAAATTCCAAAAAATGAATAAATCAGTTTCTGAATTTTCTGATCCATTCTTTATTCATATTCGTAATTTTTTATTGTTCTAATCCAAACCGCAGTTCCCTGACATCGCTAACACTAACTAAAACACTAAATAAAGCTATTAACCCTTAAACCGCTGTTCCCCAACATCGCCAACACTAACTTAACCTATTAACCCCTACACCGCAGTTCACAAACATCGCTAAACACTGTAATGCTTGTGGGATATTTACCTATCAGACCAAACTTGGCCAGTAGTCTTCTTATACCGGTGTCAAGGCAGAAGAATAAGGAAATATCCCAGAACAAAGTGAGTGTAGAAAATTAGATAAGCAGTACTCACGGTAGACAGGGTAGTCCTTCACGGCAACAAGATCAAGGCAGAGAATGGTCAGAGACAGGCAGGGTATGGCAACAGAAAGGCAATCCAGCAGTATAGCAGTTTAGGGATAAACCAATAGAGTGGTCAGGAACAGGCAGAGGACAGCAACAAAAGATAGTCCAGCAGTTTAGCAGTTCAGGGGTAAACCAGGCAGAGTAGTCAGACAGGTAGAGTTTGGCAATGATATGGCAATCCGGCAATTCAAGAGTTAAACAGGCAGAGTTGTCAGACAGGCAGAGTTCAGCAATATTAAGGCAATCTAGCAATTCAAGGGTTAAACAGGCAGAGTAGTCAGACAGGCAGAGCTCAGCAATATTAAGGCAATTCAGCAATTCAAGGGTTAAACAGGCAGAGTAGTCAGACAGGCAGAGTTCAGCAATATTAAGGCAATCCAGCAATACAAGTAATAAAGCATCTAGGAGCACACACAGTAACACCTATACTTGGGCAGTGAATGTAAGTTATGCAGGTATTTACATAGGTGCCGATTCGTGCCAAGGAGCTCAAAGGATCCGCTTCAGAGGGGAAGAGACGTGCAGCGATGATGTCCTTGCTACATGCTCACAGCAACCGCTGTGTCCCTGGCAATAGCCAGGGCGGTGCAAGGGAGCTGCGTGACAGACACTAACTAAACATATTAACCCCTAAACCACCATTCCCCGACCTCACCGACACTAACTAAACCTATTTGCCTCTAAACCGCCGTTCCCAAACATTGCCAACACTAACTAAAACACTAAATAAAGCTATTAACCCCTAAACCACCGTTCCCAAACATCACCGACACTAACTAAACCCATTAATCTCTAAATTGCCAATCCCAAACATTGCCAACACTAACTAAATCTATTTACCCCTAAACCGCCGTACCCCCACATCGCTAACACTAACTAAACATATTAACCCCTAAACCATCGCCCCCACATTGCAACTACCTAATTTAAACTATATTAACACCTAAACCAAACACCCCCTAACTTTAACATAATTAAAATAGATCTAAATTAAAGTTACAATTATTAACTAACTACCTATATAAAAATAAATACAAACTTACCTGTGAAATAAAAATAAAACCTAAGCTAGTTACAATATTACTATTTACTAACTACCTAGTTAAAATAAATATAAACTTACCTGTAAAATAAAACCTAAGCTTAAACTAATAAAACCTAACATTACTAAAAATAAAAAACCTAACATTACAAAAATAAAAAATCTAACATTACTAAAAAAATGAAAACTACAATAACAATAAATAATAAACACTCAAATTACAAAAAAATAAAAAAAAACTACCATTACAAAAAATAACTAACGAAATTATTCAAAATAATAAAAATTATTCCTACTCTAATCCCCCGTTTAAAAAAAAAAAAACACCCCAGAAAAAAACATTGCCCTAAAGTTAACAGCTCTTTTGCAAAAAAATAAAACAAACACCCCCTAAGATTACAAACCCCTACCCCCCAAACCCACAAAATAAAAAAAAACCTAAATAAAAAACAACGAATCTACCCATTGCCCTGAAAAGGGCATTTGTATAGTCATTGCCCTTTTAAGGGCATTCAGCTCATTTACTGCCCTTAAAAGGGCATTCAGTTCTTTTTCGGCTCATTAAAATAAAAAAGCCCTAATTTTGCCGAAAGATCTTCATCCCAGCGGCGAAGCATCTTCATCCAGACGGCTCCATCTTCATCCATCTCGGGACCGGCATCTTCTATCTTCTTCTATAACAACACCAGTGTCTGGCTTGTGTCTACAACTCCAGAAAAATCAAATACAATCTTGAGCACCTCTAACTTCGCCTGTTCCTATGAACAAGGCAAATAAATACTGGGAGGGGCCCGGGAAGCAGTAGGGTACTAAAGCTCTAGTGTAAAGGTGTCTTTGCCTCCTCCTGGTGGCCAGGTGATGAATTCCCAACAGTAGGTAATTGTGGACTCTCACCAACTTAGAAAGAAACTTGTGCTAAAATCAGTAGGCTGCAGATGATACAGAGTGCTAAAATATGAAAAGTACTGTCAGACTAAATAATGCAAAGATGCAAACAATAAATTATCTGCAGTAGTAGCCAAGTAATGCCCCCTCTTTTACAACATATTAGCACAGCTCCTTACTTAGTGTGGAGGAGCTGTTGGTAAGTGTTTTTTCTTCTGATCTGTGGCAGCTCAAACATCAATCACTCAGAGAAGCTGCAGCAAGAAGCCCCTGCCTAGACCTGCTCTGAGTAATCAAGCAGAGTACTTGCTGCACACAGCCTTACAGGCAGCTCCTCCACATTAACTTGTGTCGCACATGCCCCAACTCAGCTGCAGCCTTCCAAATCTCCTGAAGGGGACATTTACAGGGACAGGGGGAAAAAACAGGGACATACAACAAAATCCAGGGATTGTTGGCAACTATACATGATACATGGGAAAGGGAAATTAATTGAACTAAAATTTGTCTGAAAAAAATCTAGTTTTAAATTCAAATTAAGAAGTATTGCATTGTCTTTTTCTTATGCATTTTTTGATTGTGTAATTGTACAGCAGATCTATCCTGTTCTTAGGTAGCTACGGATATATGAACAATCCTAATTTATATAGCAAATATTGTATTTATTTGTTTTTCATTTATTTACTTATTTATTAATATATTTTACTGTCTAAAAATATAATCTATTTCTTGTCACGTATTTAAACTACACCACTGTGCTCTTCAATGGCTGAAAGGTAATATGAAATAAAAAAGCAAACCATAGAAAAAAATTTATATGAGATTACTACCTGCATTTTGTAGACTTTCTTTATTTTATTTTTTTGCCCTGTATTGTAGCATTTTCAGTGTGAAAAGGATTAAATCTGCCAAACATAATATTCATGATATTAATGATCTCCAATAATTGTAATATCAGAAAGACAGAGGGGCCTATGTATCAAGCTCCGAAAGGAGCTTGACGGTTCGTGTTTCTGGCGAGTCTTCAGACTCGCCAGAAACACAAGTTATGGAGCTGCGGTCTAAAGACCGCTGCTCCATAACCCTGTCCGCCTGCTCTGAGCAGGCGGACAGGAATCACCAGAAATCAACCCGATCGAGTACGATCAGGTTGATTGACACCTCCCTGCTGGCGGCCCATTGGCCGCGAGTCTGCAGGGGGCGGCGTTGCACCAGCAGCTCTTGTGAGCTACTGGTGCAATGCTGAATATGGAGAGCGTATTGCTCTCCGCATTCAGCGAGGTCATGCGGACCTGATCTTAAATAGGGGCCAGAGAGTCAGACAGACATGAATAAAGCTGAAAGTGACATGGAATTATAAGGGAAGAAAATGGAAAGATGCAGGGAGAATATAAAATAGTTAATTACATATAGTATGCTTATATTTTTAGAATATCATTTTTAGCACATACAAGCATTGTCTAAATAAATCAACAATTGCACAATGTAACTACAAAAACTTGTAATGGATATTTTTAGTGAAAAAAATATTAAAAAAAATGATAGATAGATAGATAGATAGATAGATAGATAGATAGATAGATAGATACCCAAAGTCAATCCCTGATTGGCTAAAAGAACCTCATCTGGTGCACCTATAATGTTTAAGCCCTAATGAACCAATGTAACACACTTTACTTAATATAATATTAAACACCATAGAAAAAATTTCTCAAATAACCGTTTTAATTGAAAAGATTATAAGAATTGCAATATGGATGGCATGACACAAGAATAAAAAAAAGGTATCTATAATAATAATAGTTAGCACCAGAGCTTAATAATATCCGCTTCTGTATTAAAGCCAAGGGGGATTCTTTTCCGTAGCGTGAAGATCCAATAAGCTTCCCTTCTAGAGAAAAAACACTAACATCTTCTCCCCTTGGGCATGACGACATGATATATCACTGGCCACTTGAACGCTCCCACTTGGCTGTCATGTTTCTCTATAAAATGTGCAGGTAATGAATATTTGCAGCCACATATGTGGTGAGTATGTTTGCAAGTATGTATAATATATTATAATATTTTGGAAAAGAGTTAAAGTACTCAGAAAAGCATATAGTTTGTTGAAAACAGTTATATTTAGATTGAAAGTATTCATCAGCAGTTTCCATTAAAATAGGTCTGACAAGTTTTCTGTAAATAAGAAAATAATGCTAGCAATTAATATTCATCGATTGCAGAGCAGGCCAGTACAAGCTATGAATTTCTCTATACCAGTTACACATATTATTATGGCAAACAACACTTTAAGCTACTGTATAATATTCTTTTCTTCAGTTCTGAATGTAGAATGCTGAAGGCTGTCATTTGTAAGATAAAACCGCTCATTAGAACACAAATACTGATAAAAACAGTGCATACTCAAAAGGATTTAGAAATAGTTATAATCCTTTTTTACTAACTATATAACAAGATATCTCAGAATAAAAGAATGTCTATATATTGTCATATATTTAAACAGCATTGCAGTATGTTATGAAGGCTAATCATTGAACATAGTTATCATTATTAAATGCAAAAATGAATTGCTCTAATTCATTAATGCATGTCATTTTTGCAATACAGAGCCGCTTAGATAACTATGAGGTTCATCACAATAAGTTGATCTATTAATTATTAAAATATTTATATTCAGAAAATCCCATAGACACAATGACAAACAGACTTTTCAGCACTTTTAACAACACCTTTTAAATGATAAAAGTACCAAAAAATGTCCCTATACTTAACATGGGGAAGAATAATCTCTATTGATCATAATCAAAATTCATAAGCAAATTTACAATAATAGAAATTAGCACAAACAATAAATTGGCTGATTCATACCTTTTGCATTTGTGTCTGTAGGCTGTTTTATGTTTTTTTTGGAGCATTGAGAATTCAAACTATTACACCATTCCCAATTGGGAAAAAAGTATCAGATATGAACATATATAAGAAAATTCACCCTTATCATGCATGGACAACTTCTACAATGGTGATTACTATCAACTTAACCACTAATTTTGCACAATATATTAAACACAGAAATGGACACATCGAGTTCAACAGCCCAAAGGTGTTGATAAATTTCAAAAATATTTTAAACCTTGTCACATAGTGGTTTCACCATTTACATAATGAGAGCTGTTAAAATCCCAATATAGAAGATATGTTTAAGATATTTTTTTTAATGAAAAATAATTTCTCTCAGTGTTTTTCTTGATTTTAGATTAAAATCTCACCAAAACTATTTCTCAATAAATAAAATAATTTTTAAAAATACTAAAAGGTTTAAAAATATAATTGAGCAAACATGACCAGTATAGCCATCCCATACACAATGTTCACATAGGAAAAAATAAAGCAAACTAAACCGAATACTATTTTTCCCTATGTATACATACACATTCCTAAATATACACATACACAGTGGCATTGATGTGGGGGCACTATCCCCCCAAGAATAATGGCTGGTCCACAAAATGCTTCTCTAATTGTGATCATCCATCCTATTACTATTTTCCTATATGCAGGACATGTGCCGACTCCACCTGGTCTAAACTACGGCATGGCCAAGACATGTCCGAGTCAGTCCGACCCTGTCAGTAATACAGGCCTGTTCCGGCCTCCTGTTGCTGCCCCACCAAGAACACACTGGTGAGCCTTTGGTGGGGCACTGGGAACTGCTAGGAGGTCTGTATGTACCCCCTGTATATGGTGTCTAGAGACAACAATGCACATGCATGAGTGTCCACATAATTTGTTTCTGATGGTAGGGGCAAGAAAAATCAAATGCTCTTATCAGAATTACAACAAGTGCATAAGAAAAACGTTGCTTGTTGTACAAATGGGCTGCACATCATTTTAAAAACTATGGCTTGTTAGCATTAGAAAGTGACTCTAGTGAGTAAGTAAGCTTGGATAAAACAACAAATATCTGGAGGGAGAGGCACATTTGTTCCATAGTACCCATCTGGACATCTTTACACACTCACACAAAAACACACAAAAACAAGCACACACACATGCATGCGCGCACACACACAAACACACATATACACTATTGTTTTTAGCCAGGTGTGAAAACATGCTTTAAGTAAGAAAATAGAAATGTTAATAGTGAGTGAATAGAAGAAAAATCTAAATTAAATCAATATTTTGTGTGACCACCCTTTGCCTACAAAACAGCTTCAATTCTTCTAGGTACACTTGCACAAAGTCAGGTATTTTGAAGGCAAATAGTAATAATTAAACAATTATACCATACAGGTGTGAATGATCATCAATTTTATATGTAGGTAGCAACAGAACTATTAACTGAAATAGAAACAGCTCAGTAGGAGGAAAAAATCTGGGTGAGGAAGAGCCAATCTCTGCTAACAAGGTGAGATTGCTGAAGACAGGTTAATGTCAAAATCGTGGCAAGACTGAGCACAGAAACAAGACACATGGTAATAATACTGTATTAGCAAGGTCTCTCCCAGGCAGAAATTTCAAGGCAGACAGGGGTTTCAAGATCTGCTGTCCAAGCTCTTCTCTAGAAGAACAAAGAAACAGGCAACATTGAGAACCATAGATGCAGTGGTCGGCCAAGGAAACTTGCATTAGATGAAAGACACATTTAAGCTTACTTCCTTAGCAGTGTCCAGCAGTGCAATCATCTTAGAATTGACAGAAACCAATGGTACCCTGGTACACCTATCAACTGTTTAAAGAAGTCTGGTAAAAAGTGGTCTCTATGGAAAACTTGCGGCCAAAATGCCATTCCACCCACATGAAAAAAAGGCCAAGCGACTGAATTATGCTCGAAAACACAAAAACTGGAGTGCAAAAAAATGGCAGTAGGTGCTCTGAACTGTTGAGTCAATTTTTTAAATATTTGGCTGTGGTAGAAGTCGGTGGATTCACTGAAGGGCTGGAGAATGGTTCAAGAATGAGTGTCTGCAGGCAACAGTGAAGCATGGTGGAGATTGCTTACAAGTTTAGAGTTGCATTTCTACAAATGGTGTTGGGGAATTGGTCAGAATTATCAATGCTGATAAGTACAGGTAGATACTTATCCATCATGCAATACATCATGTATTCTGCATGACAATGACCCCAGACATACAGCCAAAATCATTAAGAACTTCAGGGTAAAGAACTCACTGTGCATTTTGTAAAGTGATTAAAATACAGCATTTTTTACACATAACTAAAACTTTTGTACAATACTGTGTGTATATATATATATATATATATATATATATATATAATTATATATATACACACACACACACACATAAATAAGTGTAGGGGATAGGCAATTATTAATTCCGTACACAAACCATAAAGGGCTAGATTACAAGTCTATGAATAAGGCCAGGGGGGCCGAAACGCGTAAGACAGCTAAAGGGATGAGCTGTGATTGAAACCTTTGGATTTTAAGCATGTTTTAAACTTTGAAATAAAGCTTTGACTTTTTAAATTAAGCGCTTAGTTTGACTCGCTGGTGTTTCCAAGTAATCTAGATTACAAGTGGAGTGCTAATTTATCTCACACAATACATAGCCAGGCATTATAAGTGGCTGGTTGATGCTACCATGAACTTGCGGTAGATATTAGCACTCCAAAAATTAATACTAATAATACTACTATTAATATTTTAAAAATGTCCCCCAATTGCCCCCAAACTGAAGTGTGAGGTTCCTTAATAGAATAAAAATATATGAGCATTCCAATTTTTTTTTTCAAATTAACTCCATGAAGCAGTTTTTAGGGGTTAAATTGAGCGGATGTGGGTGAAAAGTGTCTTTACATTGCGGTCTAGGAGGACTGTGTTATCACTCATAATATATATGTACTGTATATGCTTATATACAATTATATTTATGTGTTAATATGTGTTTATAACCATATTAACACATAAATATATATATTCATATACATATATATTTAAATTTTGCTGCCCATCGCTGTGCTAGGTTCTCAGCCGTGTCTCATTGCATGAAAACGAGGCTCCCATTGGAAGTGCTAATGTGAGGTCGTGTTCGTTTGTATTCAACTTGTAATACCAGTACAAATTTGTGTGAGTTAGTATTACTGTGTAAAGCGCTAATATCATGCTTGCATAAACGCTATTTTGCTCTCCACTCGGAATCTGGCCCATATTATACATATAACACATATGCCTTTAAAAATATAAGATTTGTTTTTCACTATGTTTCCTGTGCCACTATTAGGCAGATGTTCTTATCTTACAATTGGGGGATATAACATTGCAAGAGAAGATAGTAGCAGGCTTAAACCTGGGAATCAGTTATGGGAAATATACAAGTGGTTTGCTAAATGTTTTGCTAAATAAAATAATATGATCGACAAGACTTTAGACACGCCTCCTAAATAGAGGGTTTAAATGTTGGAATTTTTTAAAGGGGTGTGAGAGTCTATGGGTAACACCTTGAAGAAATCTCATACACAGTATCTGTAGATATAATGACTCCGCGGTGGGCTGTTGTGATTACCTGTCTACTGCTTGCCAGTGTACACTATTAATGCCTTATATGAGACCCAAAGATAAGTAATGCATTTATAGTTTAATCACTGCCTTATGTTACTGTCCTGCAATCACTGTTTAGTGTAACCACTGTATTGTGATATATTTATAAGATGATTACTGCTTTGAGTGATTGCAATAAGGTAATAATAAACACTGTTATTATTCCACTGTATTTTGTGGTAATTTCCCTTTTTCAGTGCTAGTAATAATTTGTTTGTGACTCCCCAACGCCAGCACATACGAAAAAGCTAATACATTTCCAACAATACATTAGATATATCACATTCATTGTTTAAATTAAACAATGGACTTTACCACACACAGTATTTGCCAATAAACCATAAGTATGAACCATAATTATTTTAATATGACACAACCCTATCCTTTTTGCTATTTCTCAAGAACAGAATATTGCTGCCCACCACTATTTATACTTTATCTATATAACTATCATATGCATCATTACATTATCTACAAGTATATTCCTGCTTTTATAACTACTCCACTACAACACATAATTCTTGACAAACACCTAAACCTTCTACCTCATTCTACTGCATCTTTGTTATAACTTTAACACTGACATACACCTAACCCACCAGACCATTGTTTGTCTGCTAGACACATTAAAATATTTCTGCTGTTTTATATTCTTGTTCCTTCTATAACCATAAAAATAATTCTAACATTCTTTGAGTTTTGTTGCTTCTGGATTCAGTGTTCCTTGAACACTGTGTACTTTGTAATTTGCTCTTATATATTTAAAAACTTCAAGAGAAACTGGCCTTTGAAGTCTGTATCAGCATATGTGCATATAAAACGATTATTTTGAATTGTCCTGTTTGAATCAATTGAAAAGCACCAAATAATAAGAACTAGATTTTTTTTTTTTTTTTTTTATAATATATTTTTATTCAAGGTTTGTGGCAAGGCATACATACATAGGGCTTAAGGTGACAACATAGTAGTATTGAAAGACAATTGTGAAACAAAATATTATGTGAACATTAAACAGTCTTGATGTTAAGAACTTAAGAAAAAAAAATAAAGATCATACATAAATTAGATGCCCAATGTTCAATATACCTTAGGAATGATCCGAGAGGCCACTCTTGGACCTCGTCTATGAAAGTTCAGAAGTTAAAAGGTAGTAACATCTAAAAAGATCACTTTTGGATCTTAATGACAAACCTCTTTTTATATTTATATTAAGAGCTATAAAACATGCTTGAGTAAATACTTTTTAACGTATAATAGTTTAACAGGGTGGTATAACGTTGAAAAATTATAAATAGGACTCTGCCTTACATGTAGCCAGAATATACCGTTTGAATGCTGGATATAATATGAAGCTACACTAAAACTTGGAGATTGTAATCATGTATGAATATATTGTAAGGGTTGGGAGATAGTAAGTAAATACTTTTTAACGTATAGTAGGTTATGAGGGTGGTATAGCTTTGAAAAGAAAAAATTGTAAATAGGACTCTGCCTTACATGTAGCCAAAATATACCATTATCATGCTAGAAAGATTATGAAACTACTCTGAAAGTTGGAGATCGCAACAATGTGTATATACGTTGTAAGGGTTGATAGATAGGAGAGGGCTATATATAAAACAAAGAGGACTGTTCCACATGATGAATCCCTAGATCCAAACCAAATATCAGTAACATATATATAATGAAGGAAGGTCCCACTATAACATATTGAGAAAAAGGTATTCTGTCTCCTATTAAGAAATAGATATATTACATCAACATTCTAGCCATAGTGTTTGCAAAAAACTAGTAATAATTAAAAGAATAAGAAAATGGGTATCCCACCGCCTCGGCCGCTGGCAGCAAGACCCCACCTTGAAATAATATACTGAACCATTGAGGGTACAGAAAGGCATAGAGGCTATAGGACATTCAAGGGTATAAATGCAGAGGCAGATGCATATGCTTTCTATAGGCAATTAGGGAGTGGGTAAATGGAAGCACACTTAAGATAAGGGTAAACCCAAGTATACATTGTTAAACAGTTAATGAGTCATAAACAAACAATGTAGGGGACCTGTAATCCTTCAGCAAATGATCCTTAAGCAGTTATATGTATATTGCAGATATGCATTGCCAGAGTGGGGCTGCAACGATAACATACATAGAAAAAGGTACTATGTTACTATGCTTGACATCCTTATATAAACAGTGAGGGTTAATGCAATAATATAAAGCATATGGTTAAGCAGCAAATAAATCGTAAACAGTGTAAGGGACCTGAAAGCAGTGAACAGATCGTCTGAAAGTAGAGACAAGCACAATGTCCCAGCTTAGCTTTAGCTAACATATGCTAATATTGGAGCTAGATCCCCCTTACCCATGCTACAATAATCTTAAAGAGCAGTCTAGTGCATAAAGGGAAAAAGAATGCCAGTGTCCCAGCATGGCCTTAGCGAACATAAGCCGGTACTGGTGTTGAGTCCCCTTTACTCACGCTGCAGTGTTCTCAAGGAGCAGTCCGGTATATATTTAGCAAGCATACGCTGATACTGGATTATGAGTCACTCTTACTTGCGCTACAGAAATCTCAGGAAGCAATTCAGTGCGGCCCGCCGGGATCCCAGCTTGCTGCATAAACAGACATCTAGTAAGTAGAAAGTTTGTAAGGTGTGCGCTACTTTTGATTGAGTGGAAATGATGATCTGGGCACAATCGTCTATTAGGGACCTCCTGGAAGTATATTTTGCAAATATCTGCTGGGAAGCAAACATTGATCCTATTGTACTTTCCTCCGTTCCTGCCGAGGGGTGTACAATTTGCATCTGCCAGGGCGTAATACCTTGTCCCTCTCCTCCAAGTGAGATCGCATGTGAGTCCCCTTTTATGATATTCCAAGGCTGTGGTATAGTTGGGTCAAGCTCCATGTTTTCATATACTGACCTATTCAGTGCATCTGCAAGAGCAGCATAATGTCCGTCAAGCAGGCTGCGTATCTCCCCCAATAAATAAAAGGGTATCTCCATGATAAATGTGAGGTGGTGTTCTTTTGGCAGGTAGATGATACTCAATAATTCCAGCAATTTCTTGCAAACGGCACTTCGTGCCTCTTAACGACAAGGCCCGAATGTGCCTCGCACATAGAAAAGGCCTCAACCTTCTGTTGTGCTCCGGGAGCTCAAAACTGCAGATATCTCGTTAATTTTAGGCTCATCCAATGCAGGCTCCTAAGCGGATTGAAGATCTGTTAGTGTAGCTATTATTTGAGCTATTTGGAAAGTTATTTCAGTCAAGAATTGATAGGATGCAGGAGCAGTATGTAATTATGCAGCCTATCATGGCCGCCACCCGGAAGTTCCCCATAAGCACTAGATTTTAACTGACACTCTAAAGGGAGTTGCTATCAAAAATATAGTAGAGTTCTATTTTACAATTATATTCTTACTTCAGAAAAGAATAAAGCATTGAAAGATCTTATCAAGATATATGGCCTGATTCTGTAAAGCTCTCGACTCAGATGAGATTATCTAAAAATGATTCTGCAGCAACACAAAAGTTTAGGAAGGAAGGGACATTTTGCTAAATCTCTCTAAGGAGCATTCTCTACATTTCTGGATTTGAAGGTAACAATGTTTTGTGTATCAACTGCCTAGAAATCTAACATCTTTAAAGTCAATGTAAATTTTGATGCAAAAGTGCCCGTTTTTTAAAAATTTGATTAAAAACAGGGGCACTTTAATTCATCAAAATTTAGATTTCACTTGTGTTGTGAAAAAAAACTTACCTTTTAATCTTGACAGCCGCTCCAGCTTCCTCCGCCCATCGCAAAGCCTCTTCCTGGGTCTAAAAGTAGGAATCCAGCTTCCTCCAATCACGGCGATGAATCAGACACTGATTCCCCGGGGGGGAACCCGTGATTGGAGGATGACCCATCCATCATTTTTGACGTCAGAAATGGCTTGCAACGACTGGGGGAAGCTGGAGGGGCTGTCAAGTTTAAAAGGTAAGTATTTTTTCACAAAGAGTGAAATGTAAATTTTGATGAATTAAAGTGCCCCTGTTTTTAATCGAATTTTTTAAAACCGGGCACTTTTGCATCAAAACTTACATTCACTTTAAGGTGTTAAAATATTTTTCTAGAACATTTAATTTTGTAGTTTTCTATTTTTTTAGATTTTGTATTCAGTGGTGTATTTAGGATTGTGATTTGTACTCATTCTGATTGTACTTTAAATGTTTATGTGTAACTTAAACAAAATAAGATTATATATTATATTTCTGTGGATCTTTACCAAATCGCATAGTCATTTTAAACAAATCTATCTACTTCAATGATGCAATATGGCAAATTAAAAAAGATCTAAAGTTTTGGAAAACAGCACACATCCAATATTTTTCAGACACACATGGAATACAGGATTGCCATGTCCCACTGAATCACAAATAATAAAGTTTGAAGTCAACCTTGCTTTAAAAAAGGACTTTTTTTAAATTCATGCTTAAATTTACGCAGGGTCCATAAGAAACATTTTGGGCCTTAGTTATGTCTTAATAAAGATCCTTTCTTTAGCAAGGCTAGAATCAAACTTTATTATTTGCAATATGACAACTACAAGAACCTGCTATGTATCTGGTTATAGATAGTAATCCAACACCATCTTTTAAAGCACTAAATACAATAAAGCTTAGTGTTGCTGCTACAGGGTCTCTAAATGCACCACTGTTGCTGATGCAGGGTCTCTAAATGCACAGACTGAGGAACTTAAAGGGATATTAAAGTCAAAATTAAATTTTTATGATTCAGATAGAACATACCAGTGTAAACATATTTCCAATTTACTTCTATTATCAAGTATTATTATTTTTTTATATATATATACTTTGATGAAAACTCGCGTCCAGAGCAGCAATGCATTGCTGGCAGCTAGCTGAACACCTTGGATAAGCCAATGACAAAAGGCATAAAAGTGCAGCTAACAATCAACAGCTAGCTCCCAGAGGTACATTGCTGCAGCTGAGCATGCCTAGCTAAACTATTCTTAATCATGAATATCATCTTTATATAATCTTTTCTCATCAGAATCATAAATTTCATCTTTATATACTATTACTAATATATTTACTCTTGTTTTTAAATTTGCTTTGTTCTTTTGGTATACTTTGTTGAAAAGTCAACTCCAGAACAGCAATGCAGTGCTGGTAGCTAGCTCAATACCTCGATACGCCAATGACAAAAGTGAATAAGTGAAGCTACCAATCACCAGCTGGCTCCTTATGGTGCATTGCTGCTCCTGAGCATAACTAACTATACGCTTCTGAATCATGAAAGTTTAATTTTTACTCTACTGTCTTTTTAAGTGGGAAAACAAATACTTTTCTGACTATTTCATCTTTAAATACTGTTATTCCCCAGGAAATTAAGTTATTTTTTATTAGAGACATTAAATATTTTTTTTTATCATACAACTACTACTAATATTATTATTATTAATAATAATAATAATAATAATATAAAAAAACATGTTAAGTTATGTAAGACTGTATAGTCTTCATTTTATTCTTTAATTAATACAAGATGCCAGTGAGCCTCATTTTAATAACCCTTGCAGACTGTAATCATCTAACTGATAGTGTTTTATAATCTATGACTGGATGAATTCAATGTAGAGAGACAAGCCATTATAACTACCCCAAATTCTCCTTTACTATGATAAGGTGGTTTTATCTATCCAGTATAAAGTGTAATGCATCATTTAAAAAAAAAAAAAAAAAGCTTATTTCATATTTTGTTATTTATTGACTCAACACCCAATATATAACCAACAATTACAAAAAGAGAGAAAAAACAAACCCATCATATGGGCCCTTTCACAGACATATTTTACAAAAAGGATTGTTTAAAGGGACATGCCTGTCTGCCTGTGTATATGTCTGCCTATGTATTTTGAATTAAAAATGTTAAGGAAAACAGTTTAAATTTAATGTAAAACTAATATAAAGTCTATAAAATTATCCTAGGGGGGTCAATTTATAAAGCTCCGTACGGCTCGCCGGAAACAGAAGTTATGAAGCAGCGGTCTAAAAATTGGCCGTGAATCTGCAGGGGGTGGCATTGCACCAGCAGTTCACAAGAACTGCTGGTGCAATGATAAATGCCGACAGCATATGCTGGCGGCATTTATCGATGTGTGGCGGACATGATACGCTACAACGTATCATGTCTGTCCGCATAATAATAAATAGACCCCAGGACTCTACTGCTCATTGACTGATAGGGACAAGTAACAGAAAAAAAGTTTTTATTTAGCTCAAGAACATCTATTGAAAAATAAAAGCAATGTAATACATCTTGAAAAGTTATATGTTAGATGGTCTTTCACAAATTAAGATATTTATAGCACTGAAAGCAACTCAGTCCTCAACAATCAATAACCAAATGCCTGGAAGACCTTAATAATCAAAATTGCACATTTACATTTAGCTGTTTCCAAAATATTATCAAATCAGAGAACAAAATCAAGACAAAAAGTCTTCAAGAAAATAAAATGGCACACAACTATTTGTTTAGGCCACAGGGGTGATAGGTATATAGATCAAAAACACCTTGTTTACACAGTAACCCATTTGCAGCTAAGTCTTTTTTACACCCCCATACTAAGTTGATTTTAAGCTTTTTTCAGCATGTCTATCAGATTCAGAATGTACCATTATTATATTTCATTACATGTGAGAAGGCTAATAAAAACATTTTTTAATTTTATTTTTGTTAATATTATAGTAAATAACATTGGGCAAAATTACAAGTGTTGCGGTACGGCTATACCGCTGAAAAAATTGTCCTTTGTGCGCGGAATGGCAGGTCTCCCGTATTACAATTCACGGCGATATGGCTATACCACAAGCATTTTAGTCTGTACCGCAACTCTCCATTCGGCACTCAAAAAATGGCTTTTGAGTGTGGAATTTTCAGGTCTCCCGTATTACAAGTTGTTCAGTCAGGCTATTATGCTAGTGTTATAGCTTATACTGCAACAATCCATTCCGCGATCAAAGACCAGTAGTTATGGATTTTGCAAAACAAAAATGTTTTGCAAAACTCATAACAAAAATGTTACAAAGTACACTAACACCCATAAACTACACTATTAACCCCCCTAAACCGCCATCCCCCCACATCACAAATACTTTATTAAACTTATTAACCCCTAAACCGCCGATCCCTCACATCGCCAACACTACATAAACCTATTAACCCCTAAACCACCGGCCCCTCACATCTCAAATACTACAATAAACCTATTAACCCCTAAACCGCCGGCCCACCACATCACGACACACTAAATTAAACTATTAACCCCTAAACCTAACACCCCCTAACTTTAAATTAAATTTACAATATAACTATCTTGAAATAAATAAAAACTTACCTGTGAAATAAAAAAAACCTAAGCTTAAACTATAAATAAACCTAACATAACTATTTAAAAAAAAAAAAAATAATTGAAAAATAAAAAAACTAAGTTACAAAATTAAAAAATCCTAACACTACTAAAAAAAACATTACATAAAACAAACACTAAAATTACAAAAATAACAAAAATCTAAGATTACATAAAATAATAAACGAAATGATACAAAATAATAAAAATTAAACCTAATCTAAGACTCCAAAATAAAAACACCCCCTAATCTAACAATAAACTACCAATAGCCATTAAAAGGGTCTTTTGAGGGCATTGTCCTGGAGCAATCAGCTCTTTTACATACATTTTTTTACAAAGTACCCCCTAACAGTAAACCCCCCCACCCAACCAACCCCCAAAATAAAAACCCTAACTCTAAAGAAACCTAAGATACCCCATGCCCCTAAATGGACACATTTGAAGGGGTATTGCCCTTAAAGGGGCAATCTGCTCTATTTCTGCTTATTAAATAAAAAAATCCCTAACCAAAAAAAAAAACAACCTAAATCTAACCCCGAAATAGGAACTAAAATTTCCTGAAGTCCGGCGATGAAGGTCTTCATCCATGTGGCTCCATCTTCATCCATCGCGAGACCATCTTCTTCCCAGAGCTGCGGAGTGATCTTCCCTGATGTGCGGATCTGGATCAGTGGTCCTAAGCGGCTGCAGTCCTCAGCGGCATGAAGGCTCCTCTTCATGCAATGCCCCGTACCCCTTTTATATTTGGGGTACCTTGCATTCCTATTGGCTGAAATTTTCAAATCAGCCAATGGGATGAGAGCTACTTATATTCAATTTGCTGATTTGAACAGGTTTTTTTTTTTCGATTAGGAATTTTTTATTTTAATGGGCAGCAAAAGAGCTGATTGCCCTTTTAATGGAAAAGCCCATACAAATGCCCCTTTAGGGGCAATGGGTAATTTAGCTTTTTTAGAGTTAGGTTTTTTAATTTTGGGGGTTGGTTGGGTGGGGGTTTTTACTGTTGTAATTTTTTTAGGATAAAAAAGCTGATTGCTTCAGGGCAATGGCCTACAAAAGGCAATTTTAAGGGCTATTGGTAGTTTATTGTTCGATTAGGGGGTGTTTTTATTTTGGGGTGGCTTTTTTGGTTTTATAGGGGTTATGGTTTAATTTTTATTATTTTGGATAATTTCATTTATTATTTTTGTAATCTTAGTTTTTTTATTTTTTGTTTATTTTTATTTTTTAAATAGTTACGTTAGGTTTATTTATAGTTTAAGCTTAGGTTTGTTTTTTTTAGTAGTTGCGATGTGGGGGGCCGGCGGTTTAGGGGCTAATAGATTTAGTTTAGTAGTTGTGATGTGGGGGGCCAGCTGTTTAGGGGTTAATAGGTATATTTAGGTGTTAGCGATGTGGGGGTGACGGTTTAGGGGTTAATCACTTTATTTAGTGTTGGCGATGTCGGGGGTGGTGGATTAGGGGTATTTAGACTAGGGGTTTATGTTAGGGTGTTAGGTTTTTACATAACCTTCTTGTCTCCATAGACATCAATGAGGATTGTGTTATAGCGATCACCACTCCGCAACCGCAGGTGTTAGTTTTTTCTAACACTTTCTCTCCATTGATGTCTATGGGGGGGGGGGTACGTCAAGCCTTGGCTTTTGTGTGATATGGAGCTTATCGCACCATATTGCACATATTGCAGCGCTATGGAATGTGCACTGCTGCTAAATGTTTAGCGTTATTTACGCACCGGGTCTAGCGCACAACTTGTATTCTCAGAGATTGAAAATAGCCAGATGACCACTGTTGCTACTTTGATCGCCTTACTAAAATGTTATCAAAAGTATCCAAATTTGAAACAGGGGCCAATACTGCTTTTGGTGGTTTTTTTACGTTTATTTTTTTGAAAGAGCAGGCAATGGCACACCTGACTTAGCTCCCCTGAAGGTACTCCGCCCCTTTGTGCAACCTCACCGCCAGTCCCACTGAAGCTTTGGGAGTGACGCCCACTAGGCCACCAGCAATCCCTGACCTGTAGTGGGTGAATCGCTGAAAATAGCTTCAGATCACCAATCCCTATTCACAGGTCATTATATACACAAAGGCAACAATGCGCTTGAGGACAATGGGTCATCATGCGCATTGAAGTGGGTAAGTAATAAGAACTGTCTTCTAAACTATATTGCAAGAAATTATCTGCTTTTCTAAGTATACAGATGCCAGAAATAAGGAAACTGAGGAGAGAGTTGGGTAATTAATGTAAAACATATAGTTATAAATTAGCCTGTCCAGTAACCCGGAAGCAACTAGGGGAAATATATTGTTTATATAGATAAAATAAAGTATGACACAATGTTGCACTTCCCTTCAGGTGTTCGCTGCCAGCCCTGGCTCTCCCAGACCGTATACAGAAGGCACAAATATAACAACAGTGGCGGTGCTGTGTCACTTCGAAGGGCCTGAAGCTGCTCTCATCCTCTGAGTATTTCTGCTCTTCTCATCTCCAAAATAAAAGCTTACAATAGTGTAGCAAGTTTCAAACAATATGGTGGCGCACATTCAGAGCATACTCACAAGATTTCAGTTACAAATCCGCCTGTATTAAAGTCATCAAACGGACGTCTTCAGATGTAGCTTCAAGATTTATTTAAAACACAGCTCAACGTGTTTTGGCTATAGCAATAGCCTTTATCAAGAGCATACGTTAAGAACAATAACTTGTTTTGATATTGTTCTTAACTTATGCTCTTGATAAAGGCTATTGCAATAGCCAAAACGCGTTGAACTGTGTTTTAAATAAATCTTGAAGCTACATCTGAAGACGTCCGTTTGATGACTTTAATAAAGGCGGATTTTTAACTGAAATCTTGTGAGTAGGCTCTGAATGTGCGCCACCATATTGTTTGAAACTTGCTACACTATTGTAAGCTTTTATTTTGGAGATGAGAAGAGCAGAAATACTCAGAGGACGAGAGCAGCTTCAGGCCCTTCGGAGTGACACAGTGCCGCCACTTTCAAAATATATTGTTTAGCATTATGGAGAAAAGGTAAAGTCAAAAGGTTTGCTTGATATGGCATTCAAATATTAGAACAAATTTCATGTTCATAAATTAAAGGGACACTGAACCCAAATTTTTTCATTCATGATTCAGATAGAGCATGCAATTTTAAGCAACTTTCTAATATACTCCTATTATCAAATTTTCTTCATTCTTGTGGTATCTTTATTTGAAATGCAAGAATGTAAGTTTAGATGCCGGCCCATTTTTGGTGAACATCCTGGGTTGCTGATTGGTGGATACATTCATCCACCAATAAAAAAGTGCTGTCCACAGGTCTGAACCAAAAAAAAGCTTAGATGCCTTCTTTTTCAAATAAAGATAGCAAGAAAATGAAAACAAATTGATAATAGGAGTAAATTAGAAAGTTGCTTAAAATTGCATGCTCTATCTGAATCACGAAAGAAAAAAAATTGGGTTCAGTGTCCCTTTAAATGTAAAACGATTAAAAATGCACTTAGAGTCAAAATTTAAATACATGTTGTTAAATTCAGTATTTAATATGTTGCATTAAATATACTGAAATGTCGAAATGTCAAGTCAATACTTGCTAAAAATTAAGGAAACATTCTAATGTGACAAATTGTATGCTGCTTCTTATTTAGAGCAGGTGTGATCAGACACTAGTATTAAGGAAAGTGTTACAGGCAGAGATTAAATTTGTGTATTAAATAAATAAATAAATAAATAAATAAAACAGATTAAAGAAAGATTTACTGGAGATCATAAGGAATGGGATTGTGAGGGCCAATTTTAAGATCAAATGAAAAAAGATTACAGAGTGATCCTAAATTATAGGAAACAGCGGAGGCCACACATACTGTATGCTGCTCACTGCAAGTGTAAAGAAAGTATAGGTGATTTTATTTCTAATGGAAATTATTTTATTATCTGATAAATGCAGTTTGATATTGAAGAAAATGTAGGGAACTCACTCATATTTCAATGCTCTATCTGATTTATGAAAGTTACATTTTTATTCTACTATCCCTTTAAAATAAGAGTAATCAGACACTGAACTTAACATTCTATTTTATACAATTGTTTATGATATTCTGACTAGATTCTGCATCCATCCCTGGTCACAAATTGAAAAACTGTTATAAAAATGCTTGCATTAAGTATTTGTAAATATATTGCCTTGACATATATCAAATATGATGCATGAAAATGAGTTTTCTGAATATAAAAATGTGAAAATGAATACATGAAAGAGTGTCATAGACATTGGAAAACGTATTCATGGTAATATGAAAAACATTTAAAATGTAAATTTATATTTTATTGAATCACTGTAGCGTTACATACAATTTAAGCGTAGGATTATTTGGTAAAATTATTGTAAAACCATGGAAATCAGCACAATATAATTGGAAAGCTAAAATGCTAAAAGCACTGTGATTGATCTTTCAATCATAACAGAAAAAAAAATATTAGAAATCCCAGCGGGAGCTGTGAAATTGAAATGGAAATGTCCAGTACGGAGAATTGTTGAAAAGAATACAGAGTTGCATTAGTAAGAAATAATTCTAATGAACTTTTTTATTTTTTAACAAGGAATTATTCAACACTAATAGTTTATTGTTTGTAATACATATAAAAAGTTTAATTAACACAAACATTTATATTCTCAATAGATGAATTAACTTTAAAAACTTTACAAAACTTTAAAAAAAATGTAAGTCACTTAAAAGGATAGGGGTTCTTACCTTACCTATTATATTTAAATTCCAAATTTTCAAAAAGATTTCTAGATGACATCATCATTATTGAGCTTTTGAGGAAGATATCAAGAAAAATAGACACTAACATAAAACAATACTTTGTAAAGATATAATAAAGTCACATCTAAACACAGGTTTACCAGCTGGAATACAGAGACCAACGCATTTTGGTTAGAATTGTACAGATCTCTATAATCCGTCCATGGCCTCTCATTTTTAAGCCAATCAGTAATTAAAACAAATGCTTTTTCAATAATACTGTGGGCATTTTAAACAAGGAAAGGTGTTAGGTATCAAGAAAAAAACAGAAACATTCTAAAGTATAAAGCCGCCAAGTCAGCTCTTGATGGTTCAGTCACATCAGGAAAATATATAAATAGTCAAGCAAATGGATTTTATGCCCTCTCCATAGATGATTTGATAGAATCTTTAACCATTTATAATCCCTTTCATTCTAACCAAGGTCCAAATAAACATTAGAGTAGACAGATTAAGCAATGTAGTCCATCTGCTGTGCCCATGCAAACTTTGTTACCCATTGATATATCTACTAATGAAAATCCAATCCAATGTGAAGATATTAAGCAAGAATAGCAATAGCAGACTGGAATAGTGAATCTAATTATTTACTCCTTAACAACGAAGCATTGACTACTGACATCAGGTCTCTGGATCTGCCTTAAAAGAACATTGTACTAGTAAATTGTTTTGTTGGCCTGTTATATCAGTTGCATAGTTAAAAAAAAGATATGGGGAATTGCTCTTTATGTTTATTTTTTGTTTATGAAATAGCTGCTTCTGGCTGATCTTTCAGAAAGAACAAAAAGGCCTAATCTATTTCTCTTTACAAACATTCCTTTTTTTTTTTAACTTTTTATTGGTTTGTCTATACAAAAAAACAGAATTTTAGTATATGTCAATGCCACCCACACTGGGCTGCTGCTGATCATTGTATACATACACCGAGATTACGAGTTTTGCGGTAACAGGGGTGCGTTGCTAACGAGCATTTTTTTTTCAATGCTCCCTTAAGACAACACTGGTATTACAGGTAGTGATGTCTACAGGTTTTTTAAACCCGGCGTTAGCCGCAAAAAAGTGAGCGTAGAGCAGAATTTAGCTCCACATCTCACCTCAATACCAGCGCTGCTTACGGTAGCGGTAAGCTGGCAAAACGTGCTTGTGCACAATTCTCCCATAGGACTCAATGGGGCAGATTGGGCTGGAAAAAAAATAACACCTGCAAAAAAGCAGCGTTCAGCTTCTAATGAAGCACAATTGATTCCTATGGGGAAATACTTTTTATATCCACACCCTAACATGAACCCTGAGTCTAAACACCCCTAATCTTACACTTATTGACCGCTAATCTGCCGCCCCCGACATCATTGCCACCTACATTATATTATTAACCCCTAATCTGCCGCTCCGGACACCGCCGCCACCTACATTATACTTATGAACCCCTAATCTGTCGCCCCCATCGTCGCTGCTACTATATTAAATGTATTAACCCCTAAACCTAAGTCTAACCCTAACACCCCGTAACTTAAATATAATTAAAATAAATGTAAAGAAAATAACTACAATTAAATAAATTAATCCTATTTAAAACTAAATACTTACCAATAAAATAAACCCTAAGCTAGCTACAATATAACTAATAGTTATATTGTAGCTATCTTAGGATTTATATTTATTTTACAGGCAACTTTGTATTTATTTTAACTAGGTACAATAGTTATTAAATAGTTATTAACTATTTAATAACTTCCTAGTTAAAATAAAGACAAAAGTACCTGTAAAATAAAACCTAACCTATGTTACAATTACACCTAACACTACACTATCATTAAATTAATTACCTAAACTAACTACAATTAAATACAATTAAATAAAATAACATAAAGTACAAAAAAAACCACTAAATTACAGAAAATTAAAAAATTACAATAATTTTAAACTAATTACACCTAATCTAATCCCCCTAATAAAATAAAAAAGCCCCCCAAAATAATAAAATTCCCTACCCTATACTAAATGACAAATAGCCCTTAAAAGGGTATTTTGCGGGGCATTGCCCCAAAGAAATCATCTCTTTTACCTGTAAAAAAATAAGACAATACCCCCCAACATTAAAACCCACCACCCACACACCCAACCCTACTCTAAAGCCCACACAATCCCCCCTTAATAAAACCTAACACTACCCCCTTGAAGATCACCCTACCTTGAGCCGTCTTCACCCAGCCAGACACAAGTGGTCCTCCGGAGGGGCAAAAGTCTTCATCCGATCCGGGCAGGAGAGGACCTCCAGATGGGCAGAAGGCATCATCCAGGCGGCATCTTCTATCTTCATCCATCCGGAGCGGAGCGGGTCCATCTTGAAGCCAGCCGACGCGGAGCATCCTCTTCTTCTGATGACTCCCGACGAATGAAGGTTCCTTTAAATGACGTCATCCAAGATGGTGTCTCTTGAATTCCGATTGGCTGATTCTATCAGCCAATCAGAATTAAGGTAGAAAAAATCCTATTGGCTGATCCAATCAGCCAATAGAATTGAGCTTGCATTCTATTGGCTGATTGGAACAGCCAATAGAATGCAAGCTCAATCCTATTGGCTGATTGGATTTTTTCTACCTTAATTCCGATTGGCTGATAGAATCCTATAAGCCAATCGGAATTCAAGAGACGCCATCTTGGATGAAGTCATTTAAAGGAACCTTCATTCTTTGGGAGTCATCGGAAGAACAGGATGCTCCGTGTCAGCTGGCTTCCAGATTGACCCGCTCTGCTCCGGATGGAGGAAGATAGAAGATGCCGTCTGGATGAAGCCTTCTGCCCGTCTGGAGGTCCTCTTCTGCCCGGATCAGATGAAGACTTCTGCCCCTCTGGAGGACCACTTGTGCCCGGCTGGGTGAAGACGGCTCAAGGTAGGGTGATCTTCAAGGGGGTAGTGTTAGGTTTTATTAAGGGGGGATTGGGTGGGTTTTAGAGTAGGGTTGGGTTTGTGGGTGGTGGGTTTTAATGTGGGGGGGTATTGTATTTTATTTTTACAGGTAAAAGAGCTGATTACTTTGGGGCAATGCCCCGCAAAAAGCCCTTTTAAGGGCTATTTGTAATTTAGTATAGGGTAGGGAATTTTATTATTTTGGGGGGCTTTTTATTTTATTAGGGGGATTAGATTAGGTGTAATTAGTTTAAAAAATTGTAATTATTTTTTTATTTTCTGTAATTTAGCGGGGGGGGTTTGTACTTTAGTTTATTTAATTTAATTGTAGTTAATTGTAGTTAGTTTAGGTAATTAATTTAATGATAGTGTAGTGTTAGGTGTAATTGTAATTTAGGTTAGGATTTATTTTACAGCTAAATTTGTACTTATTTTAACGAGGTAGTTATTAAATAGTTAATAACTATTTAATAACTATTGTACCTAGTTAAAATAAATACAAACTTGCCTGTAAAATAAATATAAACCCTAAGCTAGCTACAATTTAACTATTAGTTATATTGTAGCTAGCTTAGGGTTTATTTTACAGGTAAGTATTTAGTTTTAAATGGGATTAATTTATTTAATTGTAGTAATTTTATTTCGTTTTATTTAAATTATATTTAAGTTAGGGGGATCTTAGGGTTAGGGTTAGACTTAGGTTTAGGGGTTAATAAATTTAATATAGTTGCAGTGACGTTGGGGGCAGCAGATTAGGTGTTAATAAATGTAGGTAGGTGTCAGCGATGTTAGGGATGGCAGATTAGGGGTTAATAAAATTTAACTAGTGTTTGCGAGGCGGGAGTGCGGCGGTTTAGGGGTTAATATATTTATTACAGTGGCGGCGATGTCCGGTCCGCAGATTAGGGGCTAAAAACTTTTTTAAAGTGTTTCCGATGTGGGGGGGCCCTCGATTTAGGGGTTAATAGGTACTTTATGGGTGTTAGTGTACTTTTTAGCACTTTTATGGGCGTTAGCCCATAAAACTCTTAACTACTGACTTTTAAACGCGGTAGGAGTCTTGAAAGGAGAGGCTGTACCGCTCACTTCTTCCAAGACTCGTAATACCGGCGTTAGGCAAGTCCCATTGAAAAGATAGGATACACAATTTACGTAAGGGGATTTGTGGTAAGCTCGAGTCGCGGAAGAAAAGTGAGCGGTACACCTGTACCTGCGGGCGTTAAAAAGCAGCGTTGGGACCTCTCATTTTTAGTATATGTGGGTGTTTTAAACAGGCACAGAAAGCTATTTCAAATGATAAAATAAAGTTAAAGAAGCTATTTGTAAACTATTTAAACTTTCCAGCAGGTAAAATCTATAATTGGAAACACATTTAAAGTCAGACATTTTTACAGCACATGTTAATTTAATTATTCTAATCAAAATCTTTATTAATATTATAGGTAAAAAAAAAAGTTCCTATACTATTTTTTTTCTTCTCTAGATTTACTACTACATGACATACAGATTTGGCAATCTAATCAAATCTATTTAGCTTTTGTTGTAGCAGCAATAGGGATAAAATAGTCATATTCACATTACTAACCCTTGATTATTACAAATATCTAATCTTTCAATTGTCATTTTTTATATACATATAAGGCTGTGATAATGTTTTTGTAAATACCATGAACAAGTTTCAGACTCCTAACCAAGCCCCAAAGTGTCAAATGTATAGTGTACACGCGTTTACACACTACTGATGGCTCCTGTTTGTCCAATCTGTCTTTTCATATGCAGAGAAGGGGGGAGGGGAGAGCGTCTGCTCTCAGTCCCTTTCACTGGATGTTCCTGCTAACCTCATCAACCGTTTTATACTGGATTTTTAGATCAGTATCTGTGCATATTCTTCTTTAAAATATTGTCTATTGCCTGCAGTTATATGAAAACAGGTGTACAGTGTCCATTTAATGTTTCTTTTGCATTATGTTCTACCCACTAGCCTGTCAATATCCTTGTAAAAAAAAAAAAAGACTACAATGATAAACAGTGTACGCCTAAAATGAAAAGTGATATATGAAAAATGCTGAGCTGGCTGTTACCTATTTAGAGAGAACGTCTGAATACAACTTGATAATGTCCTAATAAAGATAGTAATTTTGATTTTTATTCATGTAGTTTCATTGAGGCTTGGAGTTCTATGCCCTTTATGACGTGAGACAAGGTTAAAATTGTTCTTATTTCATGAAGTGATGGAGTTGCCTAATGATTTTGGAAACAGTACCTGTTAATGGTATTTTAATCCACTCCACTTTTAATCATGGGGTATGATTTTCAGACTGTCAGTTCATGTTTTGCGGATCAGTGCTCAGTGATGAAGTGTTCAGTACCTATTTGAAGATGTCTCCAGCCATTTAAGCAGATAGTATTCAGACAATGTGTAATATTATGCATATCTCCAAAAGTACCAGACAGGTTGAATTTAAAAAGCATTAAAATCATCACAAAGCCTTTTCATATGCAGAACATCATAGAAACCTTTTTATTTCACTAAGTTTTACACACAGCAGCTTGGATGAGGAGACATGGTAGTCATACAAAGCCAAAGGCAGGCTGATTAGTTTTAATCATTTTGTTTAGAGCCTGTGGCCATTAGTATATAGCAATAAAATGTGAAACATAATTCTACATTTATTCCTGTTAATAAATATAAGATTAATGCATGTCCTGGTTAATATACAAACTGAACGTTCTTATTAATAAGAAGGTCATTGTTATTAAAGTGTGCACAATTAGTTTAAATTCAACTAAATGCATATGACCTTGGGAATGACAACCAATAATGTGACCAAGATGCCAAAGTTATAACGTATATTTCACAGTGCAGAATTGTAACCGGTTTAAACAATTGGCCTAGCTGGCAATGCTCACTCTAATTTTTTGGAGCAGTGTGCAAAAACGTTTGGCCCTGTGCAATTTTTAAACAATTGACTAAAATGCGTGCACACTTTTTTTTTGGAGTTTATTAAAAACTGAGAGGGAGTGAGTAGAAAGGAGGAGAAAGAGAAAATGAGGATAGAGGGAAGGGAATAGAAAAAAACACAGAAGGGGAGAAATAAAGGAGATAGGGCAGAGAAAACACATTAGAAAAGAGGAGTAGGAGAGATGAGAGAAGAGGGGAGGGAGATAGTTAAGAGAAGAGGAGGGAGAAGAGAGGCAAAGAGAGAAAAGAGAGAAGAAGGCAAAGAGAAAGAGAAGTGAGGAGGAGAGAGAAAAGGGAGGGGAAGAGTGAAAAGAGAGGAGGAAGGAGGGAGAGAGAGAGGATGAGTAGGAGAAAAGAGAGGAAGAGATTAAGAGGAGGAGAGAGAGAAGGACAAGAGAGAGAGACAGAAGAGGAGAGAGAGAGGAGGAAAGAATGGGGAGGAGAGAGAAGATAGAGAGGGGAGGAAAGAGAGAGAATGAAAGAGAGAAAGGAAGAATGAAAGAAAGAAAGAAAGAAAGAGAGAAAGAAAGAAAGAAAGAGAGAGAGAAAGAAAGAAAGAAAGAAAGAAAGAAAGAAAGAAAGAAAGAAAGAAAGAAAGAAAGAAGGAAGGAAGGAAGAAAGAAAGAAAGATAGAAAGAAAGAAAGAAAAAAAGAAAGAAAGAAAGAAAGAAAGAAAGAAAGAAAGAAATAGAGAGAAAAAAGAGAAAACAACTCATTTGAGTTTTGGCGAGTGCCATTGTTTATATCCCGCATTGCAACCAAAATATTTATTGGAATCACAAGTGATTTGAAAAATCTAGTTTATAATAAAATTCTGATCAAACGTATGTCAAAAATATTGTGTACCCATAATGTAGAGAGGATACACACTGCCTGTTAGCAGGGCAAGCATATCTAAATACATCTTACATTTCCATGAAAGAAACCTAAAAGATTACATTTTGAAATTATGGCAGGTCTCTACACTACAGAATCCACAACAGTGATGTCTACCCAATGCAAAAAAAACATTACCTTTAAAAAAACATTCCAGTGATGCTCTGTATGTTTTTTATTTATTTTCATTATTACTTAAAGGGACACTCAAATCAAAATTAAACTTTCATGGATTCATATAGAGCACACAATTTTAAACAACTTTCCAATTTACTTCCATTAACAAAATGTGCAGTTTTTTTATATTTACACTTTTTGAGTCATCATCATCTCCTACTGAGCATGTGCAAGAATTGACATATTCAATGTGTGATTGGCTGATGGCTGTCACATGACACAGGAGGAGTGGAAATAGATATAACTGAATTTGTCAGAAAAAAGTCTACTAGTCATTTGAAGTTTAGACTTAGGGGCCAAAACAGCAGTTATGAAACAGCAGTTATGAAGCAGCGGTCTAAAGACCGCTGTTCCATAACTTGTCCGCTTGCTCTGAGGCTCCGGACATCAATCCGCCCGATCCTATACGATCAGGCTGATTGACACCCCCTGCTAGCGGCCGATTGGCCGCGAATCTGTAGGGGCGAGATTGCACAAGCAGTTCACAAGAACTGCTTGTGCAATGATAAATGCTGACAGCGTATGCTGTCGGCATTTATCAATGTGAGGCGGACATGGTACGCTACATCATATCATGTCCGCTCGCACTTTCATAGATCGGCCCCTAAGTACTATTGCATTGTCTTTTTTTTATCCTAGATCTATATGCTTTATTTTTTCAACCTAGGACCCCTCCCTTGAAACAACTGATAGAACATTAGGGGTACTTATTACTGAATATCAAACTGTTTGGAACTAGCAAGAGATAACACATTCCAAGTAATGAGAAATTAAGATGAATCCACTCTCGCACATTTATCTGCTGCAAGTGTTTTTTTCCCTGCATTTTCAGCAATAGTTGAGAAAATCCAGATATATTGAGCAAATCAGATAAAACACCATAATCCACATACAATTTAGAATCAAAATATGAAAAGTCTCTGCATAATCAGCATGTCAGTAACCATTATACAATATATATATATATATATATATATATATATATTAATTTTGCATTTTAAGTTCTTCATAACTTTGTTCAAACTATTTTAATAGAAGTTTTACATGGTAAACAAAATTTGATAAATTAAAGGGATACTAAATCCATTTTTTTCTTTCTTTCATGATTCAGATAGAGCATACACTTTTAAGTAACTTTCTAATTTGCTCCTATTATCAATTTTTCTTCATTCTCTTGGTATCTTTATTTGAAAAGCAGAAATGTAAAACTTAGGAGCCAGACCATTTTTGGTTAAGCACCCTGGGTATTGCTTGCTGACTGGTGGCTACAGTTTGTGTACAAAATTCATTGGAAACAGCATCACAGAGGATTGCTTCACAACATGACTATCATTACTCAGGTATTTATATAAAAGTTGCCGTTGGGTGATATTCTATGTATAGTAGTAGATTCTGAAACTTCAGGTCCAGTACAGTATTCTAATCCTGAACTTTGTTCCTCTTCTTCGAGTCTAAAACTTGGACACCCAAATAAATGCAAAACTGAGGAATGGGAAATAAAGGGATTATCTATTTTTTTAAACAGTAAAAAATTTGGAGTAGATTGCTCCTTTGTTTGCAGGGGTCAAGTCCTACAAAAAAAAGTGTGGGAACTCACCAAGACTTCCATAATCCCTCACAATGAATATTGTGTTAAATATATATATATATATATATATATATATATATATATATATATATATATATATATATATATGTATATATATATATATATATATAAAATGAAAGCAAATTAAATCCATTAAAGGGTTGAATGGTTGCCTTTGGGCCTGAAAATCCTCCTCTGTCACAGAGTCTCACCCAATTAAGGTACAATAGTTCTATTTCTGCTGAGGGGAGCTAAATAACACCAGAGCAAGCCACACACAAATGTAAGCACCATGTGTTACACATATTGCGGGGTGATAAAACAGTAGGACCACTGACAGTCTTACATTTAGTGTATATTATGGGAAGTGTTACTGCCCATTACTAGAGGATCTCACTATCCCTCTAACCAGACTGTGCTCCAGCAACTTCCAACAGCAGCAGCAGTGTTTACTGAAGTGTTTCTGTTCTCTGTCCAGAGGGAACTTAGTTCCTCCTGCAAAAATAGTGCAGGAACTCCGTTCCCATGCGTTGACCCCTGGGCCCTTGCCACCACACTGAAAGGACCACTAAAGGCAGTCAATTTGCATAATTAACAAGTGCATAATTAAAAGACAATGCAAAAACACCTACTCTGATGTTCAAATAAACAGTAAAAAAAATTTCAGGCACATTTTTTTTCTCTCACATTTTCCAGCCCTCTGTACCATGTGACAGACATCAGCCAATCACAGACTAGTATATTTATACCCTGGATCTTGTTCCCCAGAAAGTGTGCGTATAGAAAGACTGTACAAAATTTGATAATGGAAGTAAATTGGAAAGTGTCTTAAAACTGCATGTTCTAGCTGAATCATAAAAGTTTATTTTGACTTGAGTGTCTCTTTAATATTGCCAGATTCTTTGTTCACTTTAACATTTTTTAACATTATTTGCTCTTTGACTACTGTGCTAATGTTTATTGATTATACTCTCTTGGTGTTATTTATATAATAGCTTGGCTGTACATAAAATTGTAATACTAGACTGAAAAGTAAAAATTTTAAGTATTTGAGATCACTAGTATAAGCTAGTGCCTCTGATACTCAAGCTAGAGATAGTAGTATACTATACATATATTTAAAGGGACATTTTACAGTAGATTTTTCTTTGCATATATGTTTTGTAGATGATCCATTTATATAGCCCACCTTGGTGTGTTTTTGTAAAAATGTATATTTTTGTTTATTTTTAAATAACATTGTGCTGATTTTCAGACTCCTAACCAAGCCCCAAACTTTCAGATGTATACTGATGTATACAGACTTTAGACTGCTTCTGTTTGTATAATGGGTTTTCTTGTAACATATCTCAGCCTAATATCACTGTCCCTTTAAGACTGCCTTCCCTGCTTCTGACAATCATGCTGGTTTGGGCAGTATTTGCATTCAGCTTGCCTGGTTAATCATTCATGCACCTGATTTCCTCAGCCTCTTTTTAAGTCTTCTCAGGCCTAATGTGCTTCGCATTAACTTTGAAGTTGTGATCCTGAACAGAGGTCTGTGACTGTTTCCTGCATGAATTCAACCAAGTTATTCAAGCTACAGCCTTTCCTATGTCCTATGCTTAAAATCATCAAATCGCAAGTATCCAAATAATTCCATTTTTGTTACCTGGACACTGCTACTTAAACTCTGAACTTTATTATAAATCAAGTATACTTTTGGTTATCATCACTCTCTAATTATAACAACAGTATCTTACTCAGAACTTTATAACTAATTTCTGCAACAAGTTGTCATAGCTGAAATATCCTTCTACAAATATGTTAACATATTCAGAACTCTGCATCTATGTGTACAGTTAAAAGCTTTCATGTGATTCTCCAATATATGCACAAACAGTAATTGATGCCTTAAACTTTCAACTTGACTAAAACTGTGCTGCTCTGCTTATTACTGACATACAGCTATATATAATATACTGTGAACCTGCAACAAACCTTAGTTTGCATATATATGCACAAACAGTAATTAATGCATAAAAGTTGCAACTTGTCTATCACCTGTGCTTCTCTGCTTAATTCTGACATACAGCTCTATATAATATTATGTACTGTGAACATGCAACAAACCTTAGTTTGCATCTAAGTGTCAATCTTCTACCAGTTTACTCTAAAGCCTGAACATTCCACATTGCTATATTTTTCTCTCATTAAATCCTGCAGCTACTCCTATTAAGTAACTATAAGTCACAGTGAAGTCAGAATATATTGCATACAAATGTTGCACTCTCCATTTATTCTACAATAACTTCTAGCAACTATAAATCACAGAATATCATCTATCCACGTCCAGGATACTCTTCCCCGGGTCAGGGGTCGGTGTCTTCAAATCCCTACCACTGCCCGAGGGTCTGTGTCCTGAGCGCATGTACACCGGATCATGACACTTCTCATATTCAGGGGAGGGGAAAAGTTCTGCTATAAGCCCCTTTCAGTGGGTGTCCCTGATTATCTAATTAACAGTGCTAAATTGGAAGCTTCTAAGTACATTTTTTAAAGGTTTTACACATGGTGTAGACTGCCCTACATGCAGGCTATTGAGCATTTGTTTTTTTTTAGTGTAGAGGGCTTTCCTCAATATTTGTACTCAATATTTGAGCTTATCCACAGATTTAGTTCAAGGTTTGTTTATGTATATTTGCATATCTAAACAGTCTGCCTGGTGCTATCATTTCTTAAAAAAACATTTTTTTTTTAAGGGAGATAAATTATATATGCTGTTTGTTGGGCTGCTGCAATTTGTTTATTTCCTATATAGCCTATTCCAAATGTTACATTTGTTTATTAAATTTAATTAGATCCTATTATACCAACAGGGAAAGCCTTCCTCTTCTTTAATTTATAAGTTAGTTAGGGATGTTTGCTAGATACTTCACAAAGAAATGCTGAGGTTCTAGTATATTGAGACGTACCTTTATAAACTTAGGGGTCAATTTTTCAAAGGCATCACCTGCTTTCGCCCCACTGCGACTGCACAAGAGAACCTGAAGTCCGTATTTATCAAGCAGTGACTAAAAGCCGAACTTTCAATATTGCGCGCGCAATAACCTATTCCAACATTGAAGTCAATGGAGCAAAAAAGTGTGGGGGGAAACCTAACACCCTACTCACGCCAGTGGCGTCACTAGGGAGTGTGGGGGGTGCGGGCTGCACCCGGTTGACACCCTCCAGGAGGTTACTCCACCAGAATTTTTTTTTTTTAAATCTTATTGATATTCAAAGAAATACAATGTAGAGATGCATTGATTTTTTTTATTAGAGGGGCCAGCATTTGTGAACATTAGTGAGACTGGGGAAGTTGTAGACACTTAATTTTTCTGCCCCTTGAGCCAGCGCTGCAATTTCCACAAATAGTTTTCCAGGCTGCTTTTCCCTGTTTGTACTTTGCTCCTCCCCTACCTAATTTCACTATGAATGTTGTGGGCATGCCGTGGGGCTTGCGAAAGTTGCTCTGCTAACCTAAACCTGCCTACCTATCTGTGCTCACTGCTCAGTGACGTGTGGAGTCACTCACTGCTGTGCTGTCTCTCTAAATGGGAACCGGGAAATCATGAGGGAGATGTCTGGCATCTGACCGCATGACTGTCTGACACTCTCTCTAAGGTGAAGGAGCCACGTATGATGCCCACCAGACCAAAACGGTTACGGTACAATAAGTGCACACTGAAGAGGTAGATGGGGAGGGCGGGCGGGAGTCTGGGGGTGGACACGGTGCAGAGGTGATTGGCCATAAGAAGTGGTAGGCACGCGGCTCAGGGCTGTGCACAGACAGACTTGGAACAGAGAGCAGAATTTTCATAGTTTGCGTGCCTAAACCTTTTCTTTAGTGATTTATTTTTAGAGTGCTCTGCTTATCTTTCATTTGATGCGCTGCTGAGCCAGGGAGCAGCTCTAGGCATGAACTTTATAATTAATGCAATGCAGTTGACATATTTTTTGTGTGTGTGCCTGAGTATTTCTGTATGTTTGCCTGAGTGTTTTTGTGTGTGTCTGAGTGTGTTTCTGAGTGTTTGTATGTGCATCTGAGTGTGTTTTTAAGTGTGTCTGAGTGTTTGCATGTGTGTGTCTGCTTTCTGGGGGGAGGGGGGTGACACCATAACTTAACGCACCGGGTGACACCAACCCTAGTGACGCCACTGACTCACGCGCAAACACAATAAAATATTCTCAAGTGCACTAACCCGACATAAAAAATTAATTTCACATTCCAATCTTCTTTACATAGAAGAATATGTTCTATTTATTCATCAATAAATATTTCTAAATATATGATTTTTTTTTTTGGGTACAATATATACTGTGTGTGTGTATGTGTGTGTATGTGTGTGTATGTATATGTGTATGTGTATGTGTATATGTATATGTATATGTATATTTATATATATATAGGAAATCTATTTAGAAATTTATATATATATAGGAAATCTATTTAGAAATTGATATATATATATAGGAAATCTATTTAGAAATTTATATATATATATATAGGAAATCTATTTAGAAATTTATATATATATAGGAAATCTATTTAGAAATTTATATATATATATATAGGAAATCTATTTAGAAATTTATAAATATATATAGGAAATCTATTTAGAAATGTATATATATATAGGAAATCTATTTAGAAATTTATATATATAGGAAATCTATTTAGAAATTTATATATATATAGGAAATCTATTTAGAAATTTATATATATATAGGAAATCTATTTAGAAATGTGTATATATATATATATAGGAAATCTATTTAGAAATTTATATATATATATAGGAAATCTATTTAGAAATTTATATATATATATAGGAAATCTATTTAGAAATTTATATATATATATAGGAAATCTATTTAGAAATTTTTATATATATATATATATAGGAAATCTATTTAGAAATTTATATATATATATAGGAAATCTATTTAGAAATTTATATATATATATATAGGAAATCTATTTAGAAATGTGTGTGTATATATATATATATATATATATATATATATATATATATATATATATATATATAGGAAATCTATTTAGAAATGTGTGTATATATATATATATATATATATATATATATATATATACACACATTTCTAAATAGATTTCCTATATATATATATATATATATATATATATATATATATACATTTCTAAATAGATTTCACATATATATATATATATATATATATATATATATACACACACATTTCTAAATAGATTTCCTATATATATATATATATATATAAAAAAATTTCTAAATAGATTTCCTATATATATATATATATATATATATATATATATATATATACACACACATTTCTAAATAGATTTCCTATATATATATATATATATATATATATATATATATATATATATATATATATATATATATACACATTTCTAAATAGATTTCCTATATATATATATATATATATATATATATATATATATACATTTCTAAATAGATTTCATATATATATATATATATATATATATATATATATATATATATATATATGAAATCTATTTAGAAATGTATATATATATATATAGGAAATCTATTTAGAAATGTGTATATATATATATATATAGGAAATCTATTTAGAAATGTGTGTGTATATATATATATATATATATATATATATATATATATATATATATATATATATATATATATATATATATATATATATATATATATATATATATATATATATAGGAAATCTATTTAGAAATTTATATATATATATATATATATATATATAGGAAATCTATTTAGAAATGTGTGTGTATATATATATATATATATATATATATATATATGTGAAATCTATTTAGAAATGTATATATATATATATATATATATATATATATATATATATATATATATATATATATATAGGAAATCTATTTAGAAATGTGTATATATATATATATATATATATATATATATGAAATCCATTTAGAAATTTTTATATATATATATATATATAGGAAATCTATTTAGATATATATATATATATATATATATAGAGAGAGAGAGAGAGGAAATCTATTTAGAAATATATATATATATATATATATATATATATATATATATATATATATGAAATCTATTTAGAAATGTGTGTATATATATATATATATATATATATATATATATATATATATATATAGGAAATCTATTTAGAAATTCCTAGAACATTCTGCTATGTGCAAAACATTAGAATCTGAAATATTTACAGTAAATACACAGGATAATACTTTATTAAATATTAATATAGCGTTAGTATGACCTTACATGTTTTATCTACTTAACTGCGAAGGGCTCCAATGCACTTATATATATGTGTACATATGTATGCATGTGTTTATATGTCTGTAAATACATATATACACATATAAATACATATGTACACACACATAGTTATTTTTATATATATATATATATATATATATATATATATATATATATATATATATATATATATATATGTATATTTTGTGCCAGCACCACTAGCTTAATGAATTTCACAGTTAATATACCGAGATAAAATATCGTGTGTCCTATATAGGACCTCACTTCTCAGTATAGTGCACGGATAAGGGTATTTAATTAATATACATATAAACAAGAAAACTCAGACCCTTATTTATCCAGCACCCAACCATGTCTGGAAAAATATATATAGTTTAAAGCAGGGAAAAATTAAGGAGTAAATGATACACATACATTAGAAAATGCGTTTTAAAAGGATTTATATATTAATTTCAGCATGACAATAAATCATAAGCATGACCCCCAAATGTTCATAAAGTTCAAAGGTCCACAACCCGGGTTGTTAGATAGGAGTAACTAAGTTGGTCCATTCATTTGACCAGTATTGATTTGTTTCAAAATGCCTGATTAATGGCACATTTGTAATCCCGGAGATAGAAAGCAACGTTAATGCAGGGACAGCACCAATTGTATTATAACACTGACTCTGTGG